>NW_015629521.1:707173-707975 GCF_001515625.1 Sinocyclocheilus rhinocerous
AGCGAGCGGTCAGTCACGTGTGTGTGTACTAGAGGTCTTCTCGGGTCCTAAAATCTGTACCCGACCCAAATCAACCAGAATCACTTCTTACCCGAACCCGACGTGCATAGATTCATTTTTTTTTTAAAGAAAAACCCGACCCGAGACAGACCCGATGAAATTAGACCCGAGTCCGACACGACCCGACGGCATTTATTTTCGAACCCGACTGGACCCGAACGTAAACGGCATTGACGCGTGTACAGCCTGCAGCCAGTCAGGAAAAATCCCGTTGCCCTGTTGTGTTGACTGATTTGTCCACTTCTCCATTACTTTGATTTATTTAACATTTATTACATTTATTATTAGGCTACTGTATATTAGTGCCTGCCTGATGGATACAAGTTATTTCTGAGCTCGGCTTTCAATTGTGACCAGTGGATTTGAAAAATAAACGTTATAGTTGATAAAAAAATAAATCGATAGCCTAATAATTCATAGATTCGCTAGTGTTTGTTGTGTTAGTCTGCAACCTAATCTCCGGCGAAAGGCTTCTGCACACAAAAAAGAAAAGCCCTGCATGAACACGCAGCATAATGAAGCGAGTGGATTTTCCTGATGGATCTCATATCTATAAGATGATGTCTGTGTGCGAGGATTATGAATTAGTTGTTGCTCCTTTTCTTTGTGCGTTCCTCTCTTAACACGAAAGTGAAAGTAACCTACGCATTCGGGATAGTTTAAAAGAATTCGGGTCTAATTGGGTCCATTTGGAAAAAAGCATGTTTATTTTAAATTACCCGAGACCCGAGGCCGCTAATAC
>NW_015629521.1:708076-719447 GCF_001515625.1 Sinocyclocheilus rhinocerous
TATGCTCCTTTTCTATGTGCGTTCCTCATTTAACACGAAAGTGAAAGCACTCGGGATAGTTTAAAAGAATTTGGGTCTAATCGGGTCCATATGGAAAAAAGCGGGTTTATTTGAAATTACCCGAGTCCACTAATACCGAACCCGACCCGTGTCCGAAGTACTCATCAAAGTTTTGGACCCGAACCCGCTCGGGTCTCGGGTCGGACCTCGGGTTTTAGGATCCAAGTGGACCCAAGTGGACCTCTACATTCTGATGCTTTTACTTTTTATTGGTTCCAAAATGCACTTTCACTTTCTTTCCACTTCTAACCAATAATCCACACAGGGACCACTAGAGGACTATCTTCCTATTGTTACACTCTTAAACTCCAAGGAGAGACAATTCATCACATCATTACTCGAAGCATGACCGCAAGCCTGCGATCCCGTGGGTCAATACTGCAACCGGGATCGGATCCGGGCAACAGTTGCTTATTTACAGAGCTACTGCCTGCCTGCCTGATGCGCATGGATGCTCCTTCATTTGGGCTTTTGCTGAACAGAGGAAATAATTATATTAATACAGAGAGGTTATATTTGCATTGCTACATCACCTGATCAATAGTAGATTACATTAAGGGTAGACAAGGGGAACCGGCCTTGGTGCCTGACATCCTAATCTGGTCTGGGGAAGAGCATCAATGCATTAGGCACGAAGACGTTCCAGCCTCCGTCTATACCATCCATCAACAAACTCCTCTCATCAAGCTATTTATTCTGCTGCCATAAACAAAAACGACCTCTATATGGAGTCATGGAGCCGGAGAAGGTCTCCAGGCGAGGATCTATGCTGAGCCAGTCGTAGACAACTCCATCAAACAGGCAGGTAGACATAAGCTCAAATGGGTAGATAATGGCCTCATCTGCATAACACCGATCCAGGGTTGAGAAAACAATTTCTCTCGTGCAAATGATAGCATGAAAGCCATTATCAAATGTGCCCTCGGTTGAGCTCTGCTACAATCAGTTATGTTGTATCGGTCGATGATATTTGCTGGGAGGGCGAAGGGCGATCGTACGCTTTCATTTGCAAACATCTCCCATATCATCCATTAGCGAGAAGTGCGCCAGTCATTGCTCTTCTGTCTGGCTACTCGTGGGTAGTGTGTCTACGGGTGGTGCAATTAATGAATTTTTAATCATGGTGCTCTTTGGTTGCAATATGTGTCTTGTTTCCATATTGCTGGGCGATTTGATATGGTGACCACCTACTGTGTCTGTGAAAATAATATGGGTTTGATGAATGAGGATTGCGCTCGACAGGAATTTTAAAACATGAAACGGTTAGTAATGATATGATATTATGAGGTCGCCTTTCCCATAGCCTTAATGTTAAATAAACTACAGTTAGCCAGTTTGAGGCATGACCAGGTGACAAATGTCATATGAAACGAGTAGTTACAATACAATTGGATGAGTCATTGTAAAATTGGTATCTCTAACTCTAAATTCTGATTAAGTGAGTTATATTCAAAGTCCTTGTAAAACTACACATGTACTGTGTACATTTGGTAATAATACACTAATAAGCTACTTAAATAATTTGCTTGTAAATCATAATCAGACTACAGAGTAATGCACTAGATTAATTGAATGAACGTTTATGATAAATAATGATAAATGTAACAATTTACTGAAAATTAATGAGTAGAATTAAGCCTATGTTAAAAATCACTGACCCATACATCATTTCATCACTATTTGTGACCAGACTTTTATATATATATATATATGCACACACACACACACACACATGTCAGAAGGTTTTGTATAATTTGAAGTATCTTGTATAAAAGTATAATTGAGATACTATTATAGTTTTTATTTAATTAATTTATGTAAGTATGTATGTATGTATGTATGTATTTATTTATTTATTTATTTATTTATTTATTTGTTTGTTTGTTTGTTTGTTTACTTGCTTTACTTTACTTAATTTGAGTTATTATTTATTTTATTTCACATATATATTGTTTTATCCTACGGTTGTTGTATTATGTATTTATATATATAATAATGTATTTATATTGATGAAGACATATACTTTAATACATATGTAAATAATAATGCATATTTATTAATTAGTAGACATCCCATAAATTATTATTATTATTATTATTATTATTATTATTTTTATTTATTTTTTTTATAAAAATAATGTATACACAATATACAGTGTTATTCATATTCAGGTATACTTTAATAACTATATAGTATTATTATTTAAATATGAATTAATGTAAACAGCCTATAATTAGTCAAATTGGCTGTATTAATCAACTTATATTAATTGAAAATAATTTACTTTGTAACTACAATATACTGTAATACATTTTTTGTCACTATTTTATAAAAGCAGTACACTAAAGTCATATGTTTCAGTAATACTACCATAGTACCACTGTAAAGTTAATGAGTGTTAAAGTAAAGCACTCTGTAATGCTTTACTTTTTTTCATGAAGCCAGTCTCCTTTTAAAAACAAGACAGGAAGGAAAGACGATTATTATAAGATGTTGTGCCCTTTCCAGAAATGTTGGTAGTTAAACATCACCGTAAGTATGTTAACAAGGGTAAAGGGGCAATTACATGGTCCAGCTGAAAACATGACATCTCCCAGCCGTGTTTATAGTTTTGTTTTAGATTTAACTTTGCTCATCACAGGATTGAAAAGGCAAATTGGCTTTCCTCAGATTGATGGAGGCACACAAATAGCTGTAATCAGAGGCTACGTTACAATAATGAGCAGGCAATACTAAACAGAAGCGAGAACCAACAGTCTTTGATCGTCAGCTCCACCTTTGCCTACTTTAATTAGAGATATGCTAATGCAACATACGCTTACAATGGGAGAAGGATTCTGTGTTCAAGCTTAACAGGGATTCAGGCTGAAACATAATAAAAAACACTGTCTGGTTAATGTCTGGCGATAAAATACAGTCTTCTTTGCATGTGAAGTAAGTATGGTACTTTTTTTTTTGTTTTTTTGCCAAGGTTGTTATAGCCTTGAAAAAGAGTCATCCTTCACCAAGTTTACTTGAGGGCATTAAAGTAAGTTTTCAAGGAAACGTTTTTATAGAAAATTCAGTTTCGCACAATATGACCCCTTTAAAATGATCTTCCTTAGATACACTTCTTATCAAATGTTGAACTTCATCTCACACCAGTTTTCTGACCATTAAACCTTGGCAAATTGATTCATTTGAGGGAATCTGCAAGGAAGCAATGAATAAATAAAATAAATTCGTTCCCACCCCTCCACTGCCTTGATGATATGTGAGCAGTGACGTTCTCCATATCCAAATCTCAACTGATAAAGCATCAATAATTTAAATGCAGCAAGATATTTATTCACTTATATTTATGAGGCAGGTCATGCATGTAGTAAAATGTTGTCATAATGATTTCAGAGAGTTTACCAAAAACTCCAGCTGATGTTAGAGAAAAGAAATATCCTGAAATTATGATAGATAATGATATTATTATTTGTATACAACATTTCTGTCCTTCAGTTATAAGTATGCAAATACATAGAGATACATCACACACTTTAATCTCTTCATTTATTTGGCAGTTCTGAGAAACGCCAGTCCACTGAACCTAAAAACTAATGATATGCATTGAACTGCTAAAAGCCACAGCGACAAAGAAAGGGACAATAAGTGATATCAAGTTTCCTTAGTAACAAATCTAATTCGGTCCACTGACAGGTGTCCCCTGTGTGCAGCGCTATCTGCTTGAATGATTAGGAGACCAGCGATGATAATGTTCAGTCATCAGAACAATTGCTTCACCTCTCTCCTGCTTTGATATCAAAAAGTAATTAAGAGTCCTGTGTCAGGTCATTGTAAATGAGCTCTAATGTCTAAAGGTATATAAACGCTATTTATCACATTTTTATGGAACCCTCTTGTCAGGGGCAAAGTTAATGTATGACCTAATGTGTTGCAATAGTTACTATATGTGCAAGCCACTATTCATACCGCAGCAGATTGTGGCCCAAATCTGATTATTTTTACCTCGTATGTGACAAATCTGGGTGACAGATGGAACAGCCTGTAGTGCGTTAAATCTAACAATTTCAAATCTGATCTTGGGAGGTTTTGATCTTGGCAGTTGTGGCCTAACGGTTAGAGAGTCAGAATTGTAACCCAAAGCCTAAGGTTGCAGGTTCTATTCTCAATACTGGCAGAAAAAGTAGGTGGGGGGAGTGAATGAAGAGCACTGCAGAAATGGTCTAATGTGTGTGCACTAACATGGATGGGTTAAAAGAAGAGGACAAATGACTTGGCCTCTGCATTTGAAGTACTTCATGTCATTCACAAATTCACAAATTTCATTTACGGACCTAATTCCGAAAAATATGTGGTACTTTGACAAAATGGACTAAGCAAGTCATATTAATACTGCATGTGTTGAGTAATCATGAGATGTACAAAAAAAAGTATGTTTTTTACATACATGTAATTTTTTATACTTTATACTTTGCATACTTTACTTTTGTGTATTTTGTATTTTTTACATACAAAAGTATGTTGTTGTTTTTTTAAGTGTTTTTTTTATATGTCTTGTAAGTATGTTTGTAAACTTTAATCTCAGTACTTTAGAAGTTTTGAAGGCATTTCTGCCAAGAGCTACTCTTATGAATTTGAATAGTACCATACATCATTGTGCCAAAGTATTACTGAGGGTAATGAAGTGTGAAGTGCAAGTGGAGCTGTGTTCTGTCATAAGAAGTAGGAGGAAGCTTTTCTCCTGCAGTGGAGGATTGTGGTTAGCCTTTCGGCAATCATGAACGAGTTCCTCACACCTTCAACTGCGAGAGAAAGAAAGCAGAGTGAGAAGAGAGTAAGTAGCCAGAGTTAAAATGTGAGAGTAAGCTGTAAATTAATTAAAAAGGCACCAGGATGTGCAAGCACAGACAAGCGTCAATCTTCCCTCTGAAGAAGATGGATCTTAAGAAGTCAGAACCATCTGGGCCACAAGTTTCCTGCTTTGAGGAACACAGAGTGGTTGTCTGAAGAAAGTGTGAAGGTACTCTAATTCGGAAAGTGTTTTAGCACGTGCCATCGTGTTGGGTTTTTGTTTGTTCTGCCATGCTTCCCTGCCCTTTGAGATGATTCGTGTTCAGCTCAGCTTATTGTAAAGTCTCTGTTTGAGTCTTCTTCTCAAAGTCATGAAAAATAAGGATTTGTTTAACCAGGAATATTCGGTGGGGCAAGTATTACCAATGTCTTTTTGATGGAAAAATAACTATTATTCAACATCGGAAGCTGCAAGAGTTTAACAGAATATCTTTAGATCTGAGAAGACAAAAGGGAACTGAATCACACATCCTTCTAATCTCCAGATCCATTACATTGAGTGGGTTTTTCAAAGGGGTTGAATGCTTCCGTGAAATGCACCTACTTTGCGATCAAAACATCATTGAACTCATTGTGTTTACTTGAAGGAATTAGCAGATGGATGTCCTCATTCCCCTTTGATTAAACATTAGATCAGCATTGAGTCTTGCTATTTTAGTGGCTGCCTTCCTTGAGTCTGTTTGATGTCAGAATTTAGTTTGTATGTTCGGTGTAAAACCTATTTTCTGAACTTGAACAAAAGGACCTACATCTAATTCTGTTTAAGAGCAGGGCAAGAGTTCATATAGTTTCTGCAATTTGTATGAAAGTAATTTCGCAAACATTTGCAAAAGCGTACCACTGCGTACAATTTTTTCTCAGCAGAATATGCCTTCAGTGAGCAGCTACCATTGTTTGCATCTTAGCAATGACTCTTATTCAATGCACAGACATTCACAGCGACTATGGCATTAGGCCTGAAAGAGGTGCTTATTGTAAAGGAAAATGAACAGAAAACATTAATAAAGGAAATAAAGTGTTTGGCCGGGATATAGCGTCCAATAGAAAGAAAAATCATGCATCTTCACTGTGACTGAAGGTCTGGGAAAAGAGTGGTCCAGGCAAGGGACGAGGCCTGGCAGTCATTCACGCTCCCCTCCTGGTCCAAAGTGTATAGGTGCAGTGGCTTCTTTATAGTGACTCTGCCTCCCAAATTCTGGGAAGAAAAGGACATGGTGACCCTGGCAATGCATATTTTTCCTATTCTGGGGTGCAAGTTTGTGAACCAGTTGGCAGTTTGTGAACCAGTTTATGAGATGCACTTACTTGCATTCTGTTAACTCTGGATGTAAGCGTTGTGACATGACAAGTTACTACAAGTAAATGGATACCATTCCATTTAAACTGAAGCATTCTGACATACTCCACATGATTGCATTATTTCTGACACAGATTTGAAACTTTGCTTTGATGCAAAGTGTAGACCGCCTCAAGCTATTGCGGCAATGGTCATACACAGTCAAGAGACAGTGTTACTTGCTCTTTCCTTGGACCTGCAAGGACACTAGTGTTCATGCACATAGTGAAGACACTGGTCCCTAGAGAAAATAAATTTAGAGGTGCTTTATCACTTTTTTTCAAGCCTTTTCTAGCACCCATTCCAGTGGTGCCTAGCAATCTCCCTTTCTGGTCTGGACCCAAGGGATGCAAGCTTCTTTAAGTGGCTCAGTCCAAGTTGATAGGCATGGTGACTCTGTGATGAGCAGTCATTCTGGGATGAAACTCTACTGTAGATTTAACCATGGCTGCCTAGCTTCCCTACCTACTCCTTTCCTAAACCTGCAAAGACGCCATTGTACAACATGCATTGAAAATGAGAGGTCTTCTGAAGAGAGGTGTGCTCAGCATGTTATGGCAGTGCTAAAGTTGAACAGAGACAGACCAGTTACCCTGCTGAGATGCAGAATATGTGGATGAGTCATCATGTGGCTGATGCCCATGCTGTATTATTATTTTCCACTGAGGCCAATGGTATAAACTAATAAGGACTGTATTTCTTTTTTCAGGGCTATTCATTGATATAGCACCGTGAGGGATGTGTAAGGAATATTAGTCGTCTGTTAAATTGAATCATATATTCTCTTGTGTGCTTAGTCATTCTCTTATAACTATAGTACATTCACTGTTGAGTAATTTACACTGGATATTCTGCTGTTGGCAAAACAGCTAATGTCTCTTAAATACATTAAATGTAAATAGAGTTTGCTGATTATATTTCATTAATTCAAGTAATGCTTTTTTTTTGCTGAAGGCCTCATTGTTTTTCTTGACCAGAGTAGTTTTAACTCTATCAGAGCCGCCCTTGTCACATGACACATAAGGGTGAAATTGCTAAACAGATGTACCGCTTTTGTGCAAGACCAGTTAAACAGGGGTGCTTGAGGGTGTTAAGACCTGGTACAAAATATATACAGTATACAGTACAGTTCAGCATTCATTCAAACACTTTGCCACTTTGTACTAATGCTAAGTTGCTAATGCAAATTCTCACTAATTTTGAAGAAAACGGGTAGATCGGTGGTCTTATTATCACCTAACACATTGAAAATAGACTGCCGTCTTATCTCAGATTTTTTTTTTTTTCACTGAGATCTGGATCCAGACCAAGGTCATGTTTATATATTATAACTTTGTTTCAGCTGCTACTCATAGATTTCCTTAGGAGAAAAAATAGGTACTATTGGTGGAATATAAAATAGGTAAAAATAGGTATAGAATAGATAGTTTGGTCACATTTACATTACATGGTCAAGTGACCCAATTTAGACTTTTTTACTCCCATGTGGCACAGATTGGATATGAACCATGAACATGTAAGCAGGAAAAAAGAACATGGATTCTGAGATTCCCAGATCGGATTCAGGCCTCATTCATATGTGAAAATCAGCCTGATATGAATCAGATACAAGCATCTGCATCTGTCATAGAAGCAGACAGATCGGAGAGATTCCCTTGTCAATGCGAGTTGTACGTCACGGAAAAAGCGATGGTGGCGAATAAAGTCAGGTCGACACCAATTAGTCAACAAATCGGATTTGGGTATCAAGACCTGCAGTGTAACCGTGGCCTTAGAGGAAAATCTAAGAAGCAGACTCACTTTATTTTTTTTTACGTGAGCACAGGAATAACCCCGCAGGTAATTTATTTGTTTTTGTTTGTGACCTCTTAGTGCCTATGATTTAAACTGTGTACTCAGAATACTAAAAGCTTTCACGCTGTGTTGGCTGACTTTTTTGGCTGGAAGAACACCAAGAGTGACATATGTGCCATAGGAATCAACAATCCATGTGGTGAAATTATTGAAAGGGTCACACATTTCCCTGGGAATGTGACATATCACACAGCAGGGGATTTTGTCAGACATTCAGAGGAACAGCCTGGGGGTGCAAAGAGTATTAAACAAATGAAAGTGCACTAAGTGCCTGTGGTCTAGACTTTGTGCTGACAACTGCTCACTGTTCCTCTGAACTGACTGCGAGAACACAAACATAGCCGGAGCTTGTCAGAAAGCCTGAAGGCTCATGCAAACTGCAAACACTGCTGTTACATTAGAAGCCTATGTACGTTAGCTACTAAGGCTGTGTTGGTGTACTGCTTACTGCATAGCACTGTGTTCTGTCACGGTTAAGTTTGGTTCACATTTTCAGTTAGGTAAATTTGCAATACTTGTATAACAGCCCAGCTAGGCTAACAGAATTGTAAATGTTAACACACTTGTGTGTTAGCATTCCCATTTATCTCAGTTACTCTCTGGAAAGGGAAGTACACTTTATAAAATCTGCCATTTTTGCACATGGAACAACATAACAGTTGCAGCCATTTATCTGAACTGTAAATACCATGTAACTAATCACTCTGGAGCAACCACATAATGCTTATTGTAAGTTTCAGACATTATATACACACAAGTACTAGGAAAAATATATATTATTCAACATTTGTAAAAATACACACCAAATGTAAATGTAATCAATGTCAAACAAACATTGTAGTAAGTAATAACAATGTGTACTCTATTGTACTGAATGTGCACATGTAGTGTAGGCTTACTTTAAATTTTAAAAGGCCTATATTTAAAAAGAAAACTGTACTTGAATATATTATAATAAACAAATAAAAGATCACTTAAGTGTACTTAAAGAGTACGCTGTCATGACGTGTTTCTGAACTTAAGTAGACTTTAAAAATGTGCGCTTTGTAATTCCGTAAAGTACGTTTTAAATTATGTTTTAATATTCTTTTGTCATGCTTTGAAGAAACAGGCTACACGTATTTTGATGTGTTGAATAACATACTAAATCGTATGCAAAGTACTTAATTATATTTTTTTTAGTTTCGACAACATTGTTGTCTATACACAAAACTAGGGATGCACCAATACTGATGGTATCGGGCCGATTCTGAGCTCCTGTACTCGTACTCGTTAAAATGCCCCGATACCAAACGCCGATACCACACAGCATGTGACAAGTGCTATATTCAGACAAAGAAACAAAGACAACAGAAAACAGACAGAAGAATGGAGTGATTATAAAATAAGGAAGTCTATGAAGTATATGTACCCAATTAATATAATGTTAAACATTCAGTATTATTGCCTGTATAGCTGACGTGCGCAAGCTGATAAGAAAAGCATGCAGAGTGGATGGAGCACGCGGCGGCGCGGATGTGCGAGCTTGTCGTGTGAATATCCCTTTCTCACAGACATCACTGGACTGTTTTTAGTTAGGTCGGATATGTCAAATACAAGTAAAACAATGCAGGGAGGGCGAGAGAGAGAGAGCGGACTTCTGTTGCGTGTTTTTTATTTATGTCACTTAGCACATGCATCATTTGGATTAAAACGAAATCGTAAATAGCCTATAAAACAAAATGTATAGGGGCATTCGCTATAACATTTTTCAACCTTAAGCATACACGACTTTATGGCGAAAATGAAACTAGCAGCCTGTGTGAAATGCGCTAGGCTGTACTGTAGGCTACTTGTCCCTCTCATTCTGCACCAATACAAATACGTGCACAAGTTGCGCATGTTTTGCTTGCTTCATGAGTGTTTCTGCATTATATGAGTGGCTTTGGAATATAAATCGCAGCACTTTTCAGATGAAAAAAAAAAACGCGACTTATATTTCTGTAAATATCACAGGAGATTTATAACGAGTGGTTTCCTGCATTATTACAGCAAAACGCGTGATTACAGTACAGAGCCGCTGAAATGGAGCAGATCTAATGCTATTCAATTAAAGATGATGTACCATCAAAAAAATTAACAGTGAAAGTAACAGAAACTTGTAAAATAAATTTTAATGGGCATAATTACGTGTGAAAATAACTGAAGGATATACAGTCACACCAAAATTATTCAGATACTAGATATACATTTTGATATATTTTTTTTACTAGTGGGTGCACGACACTATAGTTAATTTATGTAAGTGAGGATAGCAAAATAAAGTATACTGTGATATATTATAACAAAAAATTATTTCCAATTCCAAACAGTGGACTACCAGTAAAACTGATAAAACATTTGGAACCAAAAGTTATTCAGACCGAGTCTGAGAAAAAAATAAAGTTCAGGTTTGCATGAACCTGGTTGACAGCATGCCCAGGAGACTACAGGCTGTCATTGAGGCTAAGGGTGGCCTGACAAAGTATTGATAGTTGTGTAAATATTGTCATTCTAACAGGTGGTTGATTATTTTTGGCTGATTGTAATCCATTACATACCTTTCTATCAAAGTTATCTGACATTGTCAAGCTAAATTTGTTCTCACACAGTTTAACTCTGAGTTCTTGTCATATTTTATTGCCATTTTCTAAACTATAGCGAATAAACTGTGATAATGTGAGAAATGTTGAAGGTGTCTGAATAAATTTTGGTTTGACTGTATCTATTTGATAAATGAAGTTAACCAACTAACATTACACATATTCTTTTGGTTTCTGTACCAAATATATAAAAAAATAAAATGCCTGTAAAATATCGGTATCGGTACTCAGTACCGACAAGTATCAAAAATAAAAGTATCGGTATCGGGCAAGTACTGGAAAAAGTGGTATCGGTGTATCCCTACATAAAACCTTTCAATTTTTAGTATGTTATTGTAGAGACATTAGTGTATACGTGCAGGTGTTTTAAAAAAAGAAGTGCAAAATCAAAATAAGGAATAAAAGTAGTAATTATTCAAATGTATAAAGATGTACTTACAGTAAGTCCTACTTAAATGAGTCAAAAAAGCACTTAAGTTCAACTAATTGCATTTAATATAGCAAAACATTACATTCTTAATCCAGATCATTACATTCTTAAGCATATATAAGAACATTATTTTTTTGTAAAATAAACATGTTAAAGTATATTTCTTTTCCACAATGCATACACTTTCAGGGATCAAGTATTCACTTTTTTTTTTTTTTTTTTTTTTTT
>NW_015629521.1:719803-722144 GCF_001515625.1 Sinocyclocheilus rhinocerous
TTTTTTTTTTTTTTTGATAGATGGACAAATTTCTGTATAAATCTGATAGACTCTGACAAACAAATTGCTGGCACCCATTGCCTGTTATAACTTATTATATTATTAAACATTTAATTATTTGGATTTAAGAGTGGGAATGTCAGATATTTCACAATCTATTAACATGTTTAAGAATATTTCGTATAAAAAGAAAAACAAATACAGATACTGATACAGCACCATTGTGACTGTGAAGTGTCACATGACAAGCTTGACAATGGTTACAGTATACAACAACCAATGGAAATTTGCTGAAATTACGGTAATGTGACCAGACCTCTAGGGTGGGGACTCAGTTAGAATACTAGAATAAAATATAATAAACTTGTGTGGAAAGTGTGTGGTTTACAGTTTTTTTTTTTGTTATTGTTTTTTTAATTCAGTAAAATTCAGTGGGGGTGACATGAATGAAAATTATTTTTTTTGGCTTTAGAAATCAGATACTGTAGCATATCTACCATCAGGGGACTAACAAGGCTAACCAGCAAAACCTCGACCCCTTGAGAGGTGAGTCTCATAGGTGTGGGGCAGAACAGTAGGATTGTCTTGTATATTTTCATCCATTACACTAAGGAACAGTGTAGTCTCATAGTTTACAAGCCTGTTTATTCTTATCTCCCTCCTGAGGCTGAAATAGCCCAGATGGGTTGTAGTACACAAAGAGCGCGAGAGAAATAAGCTCTACAGTGGTGTCGTGAGAAAAGTTATTTTTTCCCTCGATAACCTGATCAGCGCTCGCTGTCTTAAGGGTAAATGGATGTGGGAGATAAATTGGCCTGTTATCCTCACAAACTCCATTTAAGAATAGTTCACTGATTCACTGACTGAGACAATACTACTACTTGTCTCTCATGACAAGATTTTTTGAATCAGTGCCTTCCGTTCTGGTAGTCCATCTGTTTTATTGCTCTTTTGTAGATGGGTTTTGTGTAAGCTTTAAATCATTACTTCCACTCACTCGCTTAGTGAGGATTTCTTTGATCAATTGAGCTCACTTTAGTGGACATTGTTTTAGTTGGTTATTGACAAATTATCATGTCATCATACTAATCGTAACAATCAGATCTCCCTGTGTCTGTTTTAATACAGCATGCTATCTGGCAATTTTCTTCTTTGTATCATTTTTTTACACATCTCAGAGGAGTAAGATTATGTCTGGTTTATTTCCATTGTCAGTAGTCTTGTGGGTATTGTGCAAGGTTATAATCTGTTTTAGTCACTTCAGTTTTCAGTGCAGTCCATCCACTGAGTCACATTGATTCTCCATTTGGGGCTTTCTACAAATTTGATGCCAGGATAAATACTTAAAGGAGTAGTTCATCCACAATGAAAATTTGCTGAAAATTTACTCACCCTCAGGCCATTAAAGATGTTGAGTTTGTTTATTTATGGGAACAGATTTACAGAAATATATCACTTGATCACCAATAGATGCAGTGAATGGGTGCAGTCAGAATGAGAGTCAAAACGGCTGAAAAAAAACAAAACATCACAGTAATCCACAAGTAATCTACACTACCCCAGTCCATCAAGTAACATCTTGTGAATTGAAAAGCTGTGTTTGTAAGAAACAAATCCATCATAAAGACATTTTTAACTTCAAATCGTTTCTTCAGGCTAAAACATGAGTCATCTATCCATAATATTGCATGCATTCATTCATTCATTCATTGTTTGACTGATATAAAGCAAAGTTTCTGTTTTGTTGAATAAACAAACTCCTCCACATATTGCATGGTTTGTGTCACGATTCCTACTGTGAGGAGCGAGGAACGAGGAGACGAGGGATACTCACAATAAACAGTCTTTATTAATCCATACTGGGGAGAACACAGGGTAGCCAGAAGACGCACACGTAGCACATAGACGTTTAGACCCGACAAGGAAACATGGGGCAGACCACACTATAAATACTAAACATAAACGAGGTAATTAACAAGACACAGGTGTATCAAATATGACAATCAGACAAGGGAGAAACTAGGTCACGGGGCACATGGGGAGAAAAACACACACAGACAGGTCCATGTTCCTGAAATATCGCCCCCTCCCGGAAGGCACGCCGTAGATACAACAGAGGGAGGGACGGGTGGGACCTTGGGAGGAGGCTCAGGTGGAGGACGGCCAACAGAGTCCAGGGTGGAGACGACGGAGGGAGGAGACAGAAGGAGCCAGGGCGGACCTGATGGAGGGGGGAGCCAGGGAGAAGACAGGAGGAACTTGGAGCAGGCGGAGCCAGGCGGGACCCAGGCCACAGCCATGAAGGTGACCCACGGTGGAGCCGACGGTGGAGCAGGTGGTG
>NW_015629521.1:722203-722385 GCF_001515625.1 Sinocyclocheilus rhinocerous
CCGGAAGGCCGAGGTGAAGCCGGAGCGACAGAGGTCCTAGGAGGAGCCGAAGGGAAGGAGGAGCCTGACGGAGCCGGAGGGATGGTGGGGACGAGGCGAAGGAGGCGAAGCGGAGTCCCGAGGTGAAGGATGGTCGACAACAGACCAAGGCGGAGCGGGAGGGATGAGGGAGATGAGGGAGC
>NW_015629521.1:723948-730763 GCF_001515625.1 Sinocyclocheilus rhinocerous
GGGACCCAGGCCACAGCCATAATGGTGACCCACGGTGGAGCCGACGGAGGGAGGAGCCATGGAGGAGGAAGGGCTGACGACTCCAGGGGGCCGACCAACGGTGGCGGAACAGGTGGAGGAGGAGCCCGAGGCGGAGACGGAGAGCCGATAAGCCAGGGTGACGAGGAGGATCCGGAGGGCCGAGGTGGAACTGATGGCTCCGGCGACCGATGCGAAGGCGGGGATCCGGAAGGCCGAGGTGAAGCTGGAGCGACAGAGGTCCTAGGAGGAGCCGAAGGGAAGGAGGAGCCTGACGGAGCCGGAGGGATGGTGGGGACGAGGCGAAGCAGGAGGAGTGGAGTCCCGAGGTGAAGGATGGTCGACAACAGACCAAGGCGGAGCGGGAGGGATGAGGGAGCCCTGTGGAGCCAGTGGACTGACGGGCCACGTGGAGAGGAGGGAGCTAGGTGCCATGGTGGAGCCGCTGGGTCGACGGGCCGAGGCGGAGTCCTGGACTCTGAGGCTGGAGGCGGAGGCAAGGGATTCTCCAGCCATGTCGACGATGGAGACTGGGCGAGCAAGCGGGCGGGTCGATAGGGACTCCAAAACACACCAAATAGGGACTCCCAGCACGGGGAGCGCGACTGACAGGGGAACGACAGGGCTGCACTCGGGAACAGCGTCTCTCTCTGAGCAGGGCGTGGAAACAGGAGCCCTCTCTGGGCTAAACTCAGGAACGGGAGCCCTCGCTGGGCTGTACGTGGAAACAGGAGCCCTCTCTGGGCTGGACGGGGGGACAAAAGGCGTAGGAGCAGGGCTGACAGAGGGCTCCGACGAAGGAGGGAGGAGAGGGGGCAGATCAACATATACATCCATGACCTCTGCCTTGAAGTCCAGCAGTCCCAGATCTACATTCAGCTCACCCTCAGCCACGGTGCAGGGGGTGTAGCTCCTCTCCTCTCCGCGATCTCGCAGTCCATAGCTTTTTCCCTCATGGCGAGCTCTGTTGCCGGCTCTCGCACCTGGACTGACATCATGAACAGCTCCGGCTCCGCAGCGATCCTTCTGTCGCTCCATGCGGTGATGGCTCGTCGGTGATGGCTCGTCGGTCACGGCGGTTTCGGGCTCTCCGAAACATGGGGCAGACCACACTATAAATACTAAACTTAAACGAGGTAATTAACAAGACACAGGTGAATCAAATATGACAATCAGACAAGGGAGAAACTAGGTCACGGAGCACATGGGGAGAAAAACACACACAGACAGGTCCATATCCCTGACAGCTTGAGGGTGAGTACATTTTTAACAAATTTTAATTTTGGGGTGGAGTATTTCTTTAAAAGCTAATTGGTTAAAACAAATCTAAAATTAAACAATAAACACAAAAGATTGCAAGTGCAGTCACATGGCTGCTTGTTGGTGGAGTGGTGTGAAACTGATAATAAGTGTTAAAGGGCTCAAGTCCTACAGGAGCAAGCTCAGTAATTATAATAAATAATTAAATATTTCTATAATTTATTTATTTTAGAATTAGTCACTTGTTAAACATGGGTTGACACATTAAATGATATAATAGTTTGGTCAAATGTCAGAGCAAATAATTGTGGGAAGCACTTCAACATGTTTTCATATTATATGTAAAATGTGAAATCATTTTTTCTCTGTACTGTCTTTTCCTGTCCCAATAAATGTTCAAATGGAAATAAATATTTAAAAAAGTAACATTTTGGCTGGTTGGGGAGATTGTGCAAGGCTCCCACAGGTTCCCTTCATAGGGACGTCCCTTGGATTCTAAAAGCTACCGTTCATGACTTAATTTCTGCATATTTTCATTGTTTTATCCTTCTAGGCTGATAAATGTGTAATGTCATTGTTTTGCATTTTTGTTATAAAGGATAAAGAATAAAGCTACTCTCCCTCTCTCTTTCTCTGTGTGTGTGTGTGTCTCCATCTGGGTATGTCTACGAGGATGCATTTCTATTGAAAGAGTAGAAGTGGAAGTAATATAAATGTAAATGTCTCTAGAAATGTTTGCTTTCAATTCATTGGTGCAAATAAACAAACATATAATTTTCTCAAAACTCTGAGAGAGGTGAGTCAACTGTCAATCAGTCATACAGTCAAACAGGTCTTAAAAAAAAAACAAGTTTTTACAGTTGAGACAAAAAGTATTAGACATAGAACTCTATGAACAACTCAATAATATCTAAAACATTTAAATACACTAATGTGTGTGTGTGTGTGTGTGTGTGTGTGTGATCTTCAATGTGGGTCAATGTGGTGTATCTAAAATCTTTGCCAGTCTGTTTAGAAAAGTTTCAACTTCTTGAATCTGCTTTTATTATTGATACATCCTTAAAAGTAAATGTTCTTTTTTATCTTTTCAAGAAGAACCTTTAACATCCATGGAAACGTTGCACACAAGGGTTTTTTAAAGTGGAAAAAGTTTCTTTAGATTATTAAAATGTTCTTCACAATAAGAAAAAAAAAAGTTTTTTCTGTGGTATCATTATGAAAAGCACATTTTGGAAACTTTATTTAAGAGTGTATGATGCTCAAAACTAAGTCTTGGATATTTAGGCCTGTTTTTTTTTTTGTGCACACCTGTAGACATACATACTGTGTGTGTGTATATATATATATATATATATATACTGTATATAACAAAAAAAAAATAAATGAAATTACAATTCCAGAATCCAGAAATGTATGACCAACCATCAGAGAACAAAGTGTGGTGTATCCTTTTCAATCAGCACACTAATAAAACAACCACACAGAGATGGAAATACATAATCTACCCTAAAGTTTATTTGATAGCATCTATAATTATCATCAAAGACCACTGCAGAGCAACAATCATTTTGTCATTATGTCCAATTGTAATTCTGTACATGCAATACTGTAGTGGATTTCAACACTTTCAGATGTTTATCATCAGATGCTATGCTACGGTATATCAAAAAAGACATATGCTGTGTCTGAAATTGCATACTGTCTGGGTACTTTTAGTGAATAAGCAATTACTTCAGGACCATTAAAGTGCATTCTATATAGTATGATTTGATGTAGTATGAATATAATCCGGACATACTACATTCATCATGTTGTTATTGTCACTTGCTGGAAGTAAGTCATCTGGGTACCTTTCGCCTACTGTTTTATGAATACTTTGAATTCGGATAGTAGCCTACTGTTTTCAAATACTATTTTTGCCTACTATATAGTAGAGAAGCAATTTCACATGCAGCCAGTGTCTTCCCAATCAGAACAGCTAAAGCTGCCTGCTCATCGTTCGTTTGAAATCTAACTGAAATCAGATACTGGTTAATGTGATTTAGTGTTTAATACTAATGTATTTAACATCTTTTTTTTTTTTTTTTTTTTTACAGTCTAAGGGAAGTTGAATTTATACACAAGTTCACTTAATATTCAATGTGAACATACAGCAAAATCGATTTAAACATACACGTTTCACAATTCTGTGTAAAAAAAATATATATTTAAGAAAAAAAATGAAAGTCTTAGTGACTTAGTGATCTACGATCTGTTATCTGACTGATGGATTTGGCTCTACTATGCTCACATTCAAATTTTGAAGCATGAAAATGGATATCAGATCAGTCAAAATGCAAATCAAAAACTTCAATTTGGTATAGTTATTGTGTTTTACCTTTTGTAGCAAATGGCTACTGCTAGCATTCAACTGATCAAGTCTTTAAAAAATATAGAAGTATAAAAATATTTATGCATTTCACTGTAATTTCAAGGTTTGTTTTTCCTACCTTGGTATATGAAGAATCAAAGTTGTTGTGCTTTTTTTTTTTTTTGAGGGTCTCTAGGTAAGCCAAAGTTCACATTATTCTTCCTCACTGTTTATAGAATCCCTATACAGTGTGATCTTTAATTTATTCATTAGCCTTCTGCAGTGAGATATTTCATGCAGTTGCATCAACAAGGTACATCTGAGAGTTATTTAGTCTTGGGAATTGCAGAACATATTGTCAGCAGTTTCTTAGAAGAAAGGGGAAAAATACAACAAAGCCTTAAATTATGTATCAATGGAAGCTCTGAGGAAACACCAAGTCTTATCAAACAATGCCACTATCACACTAGTTCAATCCATTTTCAGAAATATGAGCTTTCCTCCTAAGAGCATACACAAACTCCAATGCAACAAACAGGATGCTTTTAATGTAATTGCTGTCAGAGATTTAGCGATCGGATTTATGTCATGCCTAGAGCATAATCAGGTGTTTTCTGTAAGCGGTTATGACGAATTCTCAAAGGGGCTAATTACAATGACACAGAAGTGAAGCTGTCATCACTTCATCCAAGAAGCTGTCATCACTTCATCCAAGGAGCTGTCGAATGTAAATATTGAATCAGCTAAAACGTGTAGGCAGAGGAAATCCTAAACAGTAAATGTGCGTTTTTTGGGAATGAATAATAATTCCTACATATTGAACATATTTTAATGAATAAATTTTAAGTATTGCTGTCAAACGATTAATCACGATTAATCGCATCCAAAATAAACGTTTTTGTTTACATAATATATAAGTGTGTACTGTATATATTTATTATGTATATATAAATACACACACATACATGTATATATTTAAGAAAAAAAATTATGTTTATATTTTACATATATTTATATATAATATAAATTATATGAATATAAATACATACAAGTAAATACATGTAAATATTTTCAAAATATATGCTGTATGTGTGTGTATTTCTATGTACATAATACATGTGCACAGTACACACACATAAATTATGTAAACAAAAACTTTTTATTTTGGATGCGATTAATCGTGATTAATTGTTTGACAGCACTAATTTTAAGAAACAATTCATGTATTTTTCATTTAAGTCAAGTCTTGCGTTCTGTTTTCGTAAATGAAAGCCCTTGATTATCCAGAAACTAAATGTTTCAAAACAAACTACATTAAAAATGTACCATTTTTGTAGAATGGCATGCTCCAGGATAATAATAATAATAAAAACAGGAATAATCATCAAGCTAAATCACCAGCAAAAATGCCAGATGCTGATGGAGGAGAAATTAGATTAGTACATCGTAACATCTGGCACACGGAGGATCTAATCTCCCAGGCTGGGCGTACATGAAGAATGGGTGTTCATGTGAGGCTGACATATCCCTAACATTCAGCGTCTCAGGAATCACACGGGCCTGCTGCGGTGTAACACTGGAGGCGGACATCCCGAGATCGTCACAAAGAGAACTAACTTGCTCAATCAGGAGGCTCAGCACCTGAAGATAAATGCTATTCTTTGAAAAGAGGAAACAATCTAATATCTACAGCATCTGTAACGTGCGGGGGTCCTTATAGCTCTTCATACGGCTCTATTGCTTCATCTCCTCTGGGACGGCAGACCATTTATTTCTTCTGACCTGGAGAGTGAAGCAAGACTTGAGGCAGCAAAAAATGCTTGTATCTGCCTTAGTTTAAAAGGCTTATAGTTCAGACATTATGGCTATTTTAATCTCCATATAGGCATGATGGCATAACTTGTCTGCACTGAAAAATTATGCAGTGAAACGTTTATTTAAAGTGCATTTTTATATTGGACTAATTGAAAATCATGTTTTCATTTTTTTTTTTTTTTATGGTTCAAAAAAACAAAACAATATTAGTAACATTTTGCTTATGTATAAAGGAAAATATATTAAGTATGGTATTCTTGTCTTTGTGAAATAAAATATATAGTTCAGTCATGAAACTCTAGATAGCGCAGGCTGACGGGCTGTTAACGTAACAGATGATATTCAGAGAGTTAAATGACTTTGCACAAGCTGATTGTTTCATGCTGCATATGTAGCCAATGAGCTTACTGCCTTGCATTTATATGGCTGGTTAGCATTCACTTGAGATTCCTGCAGCGCGCTTTCAGAGTTTCTCTGAAACTCCACAGCAAGATTAGTAAACGGTCTTCACTCTGATTTCTAATTCGCATGCGTTGGGCATACTGCTAGGCACCTCTCTCCAAGTCTCTACCAGCTGATGTGCTGCTTGGCTGGCGAGCTGTTTCAATTCTTACTACTTATTGTGTGGTTAAGAGGAAAGGCATGTCTTTTAGTCATTTTATGATGTTGTCAAAGTCGTCATATTTTTCCTGCTACTTCTAACCTCTCTTCCTTTTCAGTGGTCTCCAGCTCCCGTAGCACACACTAGCGTGAGGCTGCCTCTGCAAGCTGTACAGGCTCCACAGGTTCTCCAGCATTTTCCCCCGAATATCAAAGGTTATCTAAGTGGCATCCAATTTTTTTCACAAATTAATCTACGGCGCCCCCTCTCCTGAAATAAACAATTCTCAAACATCTCTTTTGATCAAAGGAATTCAGCGCTCTCATCCTCCAAGCCCGGACGCTAGACAGCCGATAACTTTCAACATTCTTTCAAAATGTATCCACATTCTCTGCACAGGGTACCACTCACTTCATACTGCTCGTAGACTCGACGCAATGTTCATACTGGCTATTTGTGGTTTCCTGAGATGCTTGGAATTCACAATAACTTCCATTCAACCCCAAACTCCATCCAACCGTCTCCGACCTTTCCATGCTCGACAGCGAAACTATCTCCTATTTCATCAAACAAAGTAAATCAGATCAGGAAAAAGAGGTCACCACGTCAAAAATTGTAACCTCTCGTCACCAATCCAACCGTATCAGGAACTTTTTCTTGCCTACAATTCAGAAGCTCTCAGTCTACATCCCCTCCTGACCCTCTTTTTGCCGATGACTGACTGTAACCATCCCGTCACATGTTTTTGGTTTCAAAAACATCTATCCAAAC
>NW_015629521.1:731174-731595 GCF_001515625.1 Sinocyclocheilus rhinocerous
AAAGATTTTCCAGCCACTCCTTCCGAATCGGGGCAGTAACTACAGCAGCTCAAAAAGGCCTCTCACAGCAGCAGATCCAAGCTCTCGGTCGATGGTCATCAGACGCCTTCAAGAGCTATATCAGGACAAATAATTTTCACACAAAGAAAGCCCATCTAATTCTGATCAGTTAAATTAAATTTGATACTGCCGCTGCAGTGCCCCGCTTAATTTGATATTGCCGCTGCAGTGCCCTGCTCATTTGATACTGCTGCCGCAGTGCCCCGCTTAATTTGATACTGCCGCCGCAGTGCCCCTCTTAATATGATACTGCCGCCGCATTGCCCCGCTCATTTGATACTGCTGCTGCAGTGCTCCGCTTAATTTGATACGGCCGCCGCAGTGCCCTGCTCATTTGATACTGCCGCTGCAGTGCCCCGCT
>NW_015629521.1:738560-750347 GCF_001515625.1 Sinocyclocheilus rhinocerous
TCGTTTTGAGCCCCATTTGCTTTTTCCACATCGGACAGGGCTCTCCCTTCCGGTGCAGCAGAGCCGCAGCTCCCTTCGGTCGTAGTGAGAGCCTTCCATCTGATGCTTTAAACCACGCCACATATTCAGCTGCAAGAGGGACTCTCCCTTCCGGTGCAGCAGAGCCGCAGCTCCCTTCGGACGCAGTGAGAGTCCCTCACCTGGCCTTCCATCGTGCTCCTCATTAGACGGCAGGTAGGGCTTGCCATCCGACACGGAGAGTCGCAGATCCCGTTCAAGCACCGCACGACCCCTCCCAGTCGCCCTGCCGCCTCCTCGCACACCCTACTTTTCTTCACGGCACACATATTTTTGGGGGCTACTTACAATTTTCTCTCCGGCTGCTGTCTCATGCCATTAGCTTCTTTTGGGGAGTTCTCTGGGTTCAGACTTTAACCCGAGCTCGGAGCCCTCCCTCTGGACAGCACGCCAAATATGCTACTAATTGCTCAATCACATTATATGTTAGTGCGAACTCGTGAATTACATTTTTAAACTAGAAAATATACAAGTTGTAAAACTATGTGCAGGTTATTCGCGAGAGGAGTAATTACTAAGCATGTCTTGTTCATATAACAGCAGTAGCATTAGCAGCAGCAGCAAGTGGTTTTCTAGTTAATGTATGTGAGAATACAACATCAAGCATCGCGGATTTTAGATCAGTAAAGTGAATTGAGGATTACTTTATTTGCCCGGAATCCCCAATGCTTTTAATTAGGGCTGCACGATAAATCGCATGTGATATTTAACGTGCATCTTGTCAGTAAAGCCATTCTGTAATCAGCGGTAAATCTCCATCACGTGCAGGCTTTCACATGGAGCAGAATTAAATATCGCATGCGATTTATCGTGCAGCCCTACTTTTAATATATTCTGTGGGAATTCATTTCTACATTAACAGCGAACGGATCGCTTTCAGATGCACACCTCACTAGTGGGGTCGGTTTTCTAAGCGTCATACTGTCAACAGCCTTACCTATTTAACCATAATAACTTAATGAGCAACAGAAAATAATATACCCGCTCATACGTGTACTCGTGCCGCATTGCAATGCACTCAGAAGAGGGAGCGCTCACTTTTAAAGGGGACACATCTCTATTTCACTCGTTACCATGGTTCAGCAACAGTGAAGAGTTTATTATGAAAGTCATGTTTAGTTACAGTTTAAAGATAATTAATCATGAATTTGTTTTAAATATAAAATTACTACTAATAATAAATTATTTCCAATCAGTAGCCCATGTACAATGTAGCTAATAGTAGGAAACTCTTAAACTGGAATTTGTGTATTCAGTTGGGCTTACAGCAGTTATAGTACTTTCATGGACTGTAGCAGCAGTATCATATAATTCAGATTGCGTTATTAGCAAATTGTTATTTGTCACAGACTCACCGGCCACACCATCCACCTACACCCGATCACAATCACCTGAGACTGTTTATGTTGATACTTACACGTTTTAGTTGGCTATCAGTTTGTGGAAATAAAGAAGCTTGTATAACCTGTACCAACCTTTTCCGTCTCGATCCTGTTGTGACAGAAGACCAGCCCAATAAAGGAATTGAGCTTCAAGATGGAGACACGGGATCCTATTTCCCCCGATCACTTCTCCGAACTAGTACAAGCACTCTGTGATTCACTTCAGCCACCTCCCGTCACTTCATCTGCCTCTGCATGTCCCATGGCCAAGCCCGTGACTTACTCTGGTGAGGCGGACGCATGCAGTGGATTCCTTCTCCAATGCTCCCTATACTTTGAGATGCCACCATATCAATTTGTGAGTGATAGAGCTAAGATCGCCTTTATCATATCCCTGCTATCCGGGATAGCACCTCAGTGGGCAGAATCGATCTGGAATTCACGCATCCCTGTTGTACGCTCACTTGATGCTTTTGTAGACTATTTTAGGGATGTATTTGGCACTTCCACTTCGGCAATCTCAGTGCACGATGAGCTCTTCCATCTACGGCAGGCGGGTATGTCCATTCACGACTACACAGTGCGATTACGCACTCTCGCCGCGACCAGCGGATGGAATGAGACTGCTCTCCTCTCTGCATTTCGTTGTGGATTAAATCCATCTCTCCACCAACAAATGGCCATCTATGAGGATACGGTGGAGCTCGAGAGTTTCCTTCAAAAAGCTCTTCACATCTCACAACATCTAACCTCTTGCCGTACGGAGGAATCATCCTCATCTGCCACCTCACCGGCTACATTAGCCAGAACCGATGCAGACGGACTGCTATCACCTGTCACCAACTGAACGGGCTCGTTGAGTCAATCATAGATTTTGTATGTACTGCGGAGCTAGCAATCATCTCCTGCCTGCCTGCCCTGTTCGTCCAACATGCCCAGCGGTGACTACGGTCCATATTCTTCCTGATGTATCTAAACTGCCACGCATTAATGATCTCCTAATTCACCTGAACCAATCTTTTCCAGCCAATGTCCTCGTCAACTCCTTAGCTTCCGGGAATTTCATATCGTCTCTCTTCCTCACCCAAATTAAGATCCCTCATCACCAAAATGCCACCCATTATCAGATCACAAACATCTAGGGAAAACCGCTGTGCAAGGGCTTGGTGCGCTACCGCACCCCAGAAGTCACTCTCTGCATCGGATGCCTACACACCGAACGCATCTCTTTCCTGGTGCTGGAGGAAGCGACAGTGGATATCGTCCTGGGATGCCCATGGCTCACTCTACACCATCCAGACATTCTCCCCGGAGAGGTACTCAAGTGGAGTGAATACTGTCTCAAGGGATGTTTGGCCGATCTTCCTGAACCGCCTCAAACCAACACCCCTGTAGTTGTCTGCTCTACCTCCACTGAGAGTTCTGCTTCCCAGCGCACCGTCCAAATACCAGCGGGATACTGGGCATTCCAGGACGTATTCAGTAAGTCCGCGGCTACACACCTTCCACCACATTGGCCATGGGACTGCACTATTGACCTGCTGCCTGGGGCCAAACTGCCAAAGGGGCGCGTTTACCCACTTTTGATCCCGGAGCGAACTGCCATGGATGAGTACATTCAGGAGGCACTTCAACTGGGGTTAATCCGTCCTTCCACCTCACCTGCGGCGCCCAGTTTATTCTTTGTGGCCAAGAAGGACGGGGGCTTACGTCCCTGTATCGATTATCGTACTCTCAATTCTCAAACCGTCAAATTCACCTACCGTCTTCGTCTGGTCCCTGCAGCCTTGGAGGAACTTCGTGGAGCTCGTATCTTCACTAAACTAGATCTACGCAGTGCTTACAATCTGGTCCACATCTGAAGAGGCGATGAATGGAAAACTTCCTTTGTAACCCCCTCAGGGCACTATGAGTACCGGGTGATGCCGTATGGCCTTTCAAACTCACCGTCTGTGTTCCAGAACTTTATGAATGAGATCTTCAGAGATATGCTCAACATATTTGTCATAGTCTACATAGATGATATCCTGATTTACTCACCCAATCTCACAGAACATCAACGGCATGTCACCCAGGTACTCCAACACCTTCGCCAGCATCAACTGTACCTCAAGTTGGAAAAATGCGAGTTCCACCAGTCCACCGTCCAGTTCCTCAGCTACATCATAACACTAGATGGAGTGCAGATGGACCAGTGGAAGGTGGATGCCGTACGGAACTGGCCTCAACCCACCACAGTAAAGGAGCTATAGAGGTTTCTTGGATTTGCAAAGTTCTACCGCCGTTTCTTCACCCAATACATCCAACTATCTGCTCCACTTACCTCTCTCCTCCGTCGCAAACCTAAGTCCCTGTCCTGGACGCTGGAGGCCACAAGGGCCTTTCAACGGATGACATCTGCTTTCTGCAGTGCTCCTGCACTCTCTCATCCAGACCGGGGTCTCCATTTCGTTGTTGAGGTAGATGCTTCTACCCTGGGAGTAGGTCCAGTGTTGTCACAAAGGAAGGGTTAACCCCCAGTACTCCATCCATGTGCATATTTCTCCAGAAAGCTCTCCCCAGCGGAGCAGAATTACAATATCGGAAACCGCGAGTTACTGGCTATTAAACTCACCCTGGAGGAGTGGTGACACTGGTTGGACACTATTGGTCCTTTTCCCATCACGAGGCAGATCAATGAAGTGACTTATGAACTCAAGCTCCCTGACCATTACCGCATCTTGCCTACCTTCCACATATCCCTACTCAAACCATTCACTAACCCTCTTCTTCCTCCCTCCACAGAACCCGAGATACCTCCTCCTCCCGAGGTTGACACCGAGACCATCTACCGAGTCAAAGAGATCTTAGGGTGCTTTCACGCTTGGTTCGATTGCTTGGTCCGAACCCGAGTTCAATTGCATGGATGGGCTACAGCAATTCTAGTACTTTCATGAAGTGTAGCAGCAGTATCCATAGAATTTCAGATTGCGTTATTAGCGAATTATTAATAGCAGGATGCATAAATCAAATTATGCTTTTAGTTGTGACAGCAGTAGGTAGTTGCTGAAGTTTCAGTGACTAAAAAATGGATGGTATGTGAACTCTTCAAGCGAATAGGCTTCATTTGCATTTTGTTTATTTAAAAGGGGCTTAAACCATTTCTAAGTACTTTTGTGCAGATGTATCAGCAGTAAGCATAGTTATTCAGATCGCATGTAGCGAATTTAATAGCAGCAGCATGCATAGCAAATTCACATGCAATGTTAGAAATAATATTAGCAGCAGGAAGTCAATTTATTGTTGCTAATATAGCAGCGGCAGCAGAACGTACTTTAGTTGCTTGAAATTTATGTGATAATTCATGGGGTAAGTAACTCTTTAAAGTGAAATAGGCATTTAATTTCTTTGCTTATTTAACAGGGCTTACAGTAGATTTTGTGAACTCTTCAAAGTGAATAGGCATTATTTGATTGCATTTGTTATTTAATAAAGAGGCTACCAGCAATTGTAAGTACATTTGTGCAGTTGTAGCAGCAGTATTCCTAGCTATTTAGATCGCAAGTGTAGTGAATTTTAATAGCAGCAGCACGCATAGCAAATTCAGATGCAATGTTAGAAATATTAGTAGCAGTCTGCATGGCAATACATTTATCATTGTTGCTAATATAGCAGCGGCAGCAGAAAGTACATTTAGTTGCATGAAATTTCAGTCATAAGACAACGCTTGGATGGTAGTGAACTTCTTAGGTGAAATAGGCATTTTATTACTTTTCTATTCAATTCAACAGGGTTTATATAACTCTTCAAAGCGAAATAAGCATTAATTGGTTGTGTTTATTTAATAAAGGGGCAGTAGCAATTCTAAGTACTTTTGTGCAGCAGTATGCATAGCTATTCAGATCGCAATGTTAGAAAATTTTGGCATGCATATCAAATTCAGATGCAAGATTAGAAATAATATTAGCAGCAGCATGCATAGCAAGTCATATTATTATTATTGTTGCTAATATAGCAGTGGCAGCAGAAAGCGCTTTAGTTGCATGAAATTTTAATAACTCATGGAGAGTAAATTAACTCTTTAAAGTGCAATCGGCATTTATTACTTTGCTTATTCAACAGGGCTTACAGCAGATTTCGTGCAGCAGCAGCGGTAGATTTGCTTCGCAAATTCTGATTCAATATTACAACCGCAAAAGCTCACACAGTAAATTCCTACTACAACATTGTGAATATCATTAACAGCAACAGCATGTACTTCAACTCAGTATTGAAATGTTAGTGAATATTATCAATAGCAGCAGTGGCAGAAGTTTTGCTGTGTTGGCCATATCGCACTGCATACACTGTGGACGGCTTTACCTATCGTAACGGGTCTATTGATTTTGTCATGTTGTGCCGCTCACGTCTGGCATAGACACCATGTTAGAGTAAAATAGGCATTCGCCTAGCTACTTATATGCCTAATTAATGGAGCTCACAGCAGTTCAGTCTCTTTGTGCAGTAGCAGCAGCTTGCATAGGCATTCAGTCATCGAGATTTTTCTCAGCAGCAGCATGCACAGCATATCTATGTTGCGAATTTGAATTTGGACACAATTAATATAAAAGCAGACAACTACATTTAAATAAAGTCACTGTAGTGTCTTGCTCAAGACCATCTTGGAACGAGCCATGCATTTAGCAATGATGTGTTCATACAATGCAAACATTATTGTTCTTAATATGCAATATAAATATTTTAAATTTAAAAATAAATGAGCAGCAAAATAAATATTTCAAAATAAATGAGCAGCTGCTTTTTAGTCCTGGGGGTCCCCCTTTATATTAAGTGGCCTTAACTATTATGTACTTACATAAAAAAATAAGAACAATTTATTTGTGTGTTTATATTGTATTGCAAAACAGTTTTGCTGCTATTGAGGTGGGATACGGGTAAAGTTAGGAACAGGTTTGGTGGTATGGGTAGGTTTAAGGGTGACTTAAGGTGTAAGGGATAGGTCAACAGAGTAATTATAAATGTATAATTATCTTTCATATTTCTTCTGCCTTATAGATATAATTTTAAGCGTATTATTGTATAGCAGCAGTATACGTATTTAGTTGTTTTGTTTTCTTCTTCCAGCTTTGTTGGGGGTTATTTTATATGCTATTTGTGCAGCAGCAGTATGTCTTAAATACTCACGGCACCATATCGCCGTATGCATTGGCAGTAGCAAGTTCCTGTACTTGCTTGCAGCAGCAGCAATGATCTACAACTACAGCAATAACCAACAGCAGCAGCAGCAGCAGTGTAGCAAATCTATTCTGCCAAGACCAAATACAAACATTGTCATATCCATCACCATGCTAAAATCTTCAGAGAGTTGTCATGATTGAAATTTTGGTAACCAAACCATAAATTTAATTGTGTTAATGTATTGAAATGTACATTAAAAAGCAATTAATACATGCAATGATTCATGTGATGCAACTAACATATGTCATGTTGTCACGTGTATGTTCCCGTTTAGTTCCCGTTTGTCCTTATTTCGTCCTTCCTGTTCCTGTCCCCATTTCGTTCTATTAGTTCCAGGTGTTTCTCATTATTAGTTATCCTCCTCACCTGTCTGCCCCTCGTTATCTGCCCTATTTGAGTTCTAGCCCGTTCTGTTCTCCCTTGTCTGGAATTGTTGATGTCAACCCTTGCTACGTGTGTTTTCCTGTTTCCCTGTATATTGTTAAAGTCTGTCAGTTTGAATTCGACTCTGCGTCTCCTCGAGTGTCCATCCTCACAGTAGTGACCCATGACAGAATTCCAGACCAGCGAGTTGAACAGCGCCTCTCCTCCCCGTGTTTCTTTTCAGTTTTTGCTTTCAGTTGTTCAGCTACTATGGCGTTGGACGATGCTACAATTAACTCTCTGTTCTGGACCACTGGACTGAGCTGGAGGGAAGGGATCCTCCGGTGTCTGGAGAGTGTCCATCCCCGATCCAGAACCAGCTCGCCGTCAGGCCTGCCGGCCTCTCCTACGTCAAGCCCACCGGCTGCCGCTGACTCGGTGCTCTTGGACATGGCGCTTCCTCCAGAGTTCTCGGCTCCTATCCTCACCCCAGAATCTGCTTCAGAAAGTTCTCCTTCGTCTCAGCTGGTCCCGTCCAGCTCTCCATTGTCCCCTGAGTCTCCTTCATCTCCGCTGGTCCCGTCCAGCCCTCCTTCGTCTCCTGATTCCCCCGAGTTAGCCAGCCCTGCACCTCCAGAGTGCCCTCCAGTGCCCGCTCCTCCAGAGTGCCCTCCAGTGCCCGCTCCTCCAGAGTGCCCTCAAGTGCCCGCTCCTGACCCTCGTTATCTGACCTATTTGAGTTCTAGCCCGTTCTATTCTCCTTTGTCTGTAATTGTTGATGTCAACCCTTGCTACATGTGTTTTCCTGTTTCCCTGGATATTATTAAAGTCTGTAAGTTTTAATTCGACTCTGCGTCTCCTCGCTCCGCGCTCCTCACAGTAGTGACCCATGACACATGTGGCCCAACCATGCATGGGGGGGGAGGGGGGAGATGAAATCATAGATCAGATCAATGGATTCCTGGATAAGATTGTGAACTTTTTCTCACAAGGTTTGTGAAGGTTGCAAAATGTCAAATGGAGCAACCGAAGTAATAATTAATAACTAACTGATTTTGTTATTTATTGTTCATTTCATGTTTAGTTATTTGTTATATAGTTTTATAGCAATTGTTATAGTCATTAAATTTCAAGTTTTCTTAAGAATACTATAGTTTAATATATACCATGGTAATATAGTATATCTAATATAGTTTTATTTTTAGTTTGAGAGATTTTTACTTTTAGTGTGTAGCAAATTAGCTCAAAGTGGGGATATTAATAATTAATCATAACTCGTTATACTTAATTATACTATTTGGATAGGTTAAAAGAATTAGCTTGAATTTAGCAGAATTTACAGTACAATCAATTGACCAGTTTGTCTAGCGAACGCTCAGTATTGATTATTTATTAATTCAAAGAAACATTAACTTCCAGGGTAAGGGAAATACCCTTTTTAAGGTACAGTACTACTCAGAGCATGTAACAAGATCGAAATCGCTAAATTGACTTTGTTGCAAGCAGGGAATCAGAACCAAATACTCGTATGTATTGTGCACAAAGTTTTATTAACTAAATCACAAACACATAATTAGTCTAAACAAACACATGCACACACACAAATCACGCATACGTGGTACATGGGAAGGGTAAGTGATACTGGATGAATGAAACCGGACAGAAGCAGGGGGAATGAGGCCGAGATGACCATCTGAAAGAACCATCAGTCTCTAACTCAAAGTACAGTGTATGATAGCTTACATCAAACCTCTGTCTGGTGAAAGGAACAATACTTGCATTTGACTTGGCTGTGGAACGAGAATCTCGTGAAGCCTCTGAAGAAGGTCTGGATGGTTCCAATCAATGGCCGAAGTTGCAATCTCTTGAAACTCAGAGGATGTTTTTGACTCTGTTGTGGTTGAGAGAGTCCTGTCTCCTGAGTAAGCACACAGCTGGGTGTAAAATGGGGCCTGCTGTGGAACTGCAGGCCGCAATCCAGAAATGAAGATGTAGAAAATGAAGAGAGATAAATGTCTGATCAATGGCATTTCCATGATGGTGAACTCCAGTGGTATTAGTCTGACTCTTTGTGGTCGAGAGCCATCTCCCCAGGCTGGGGAGACCACACACAACTCTGTATGTTGGGGCCCGCAGGGCACACCCGCGCCGGCTCAGGCTCTCTGTGAGTTTCTCCACACTGGCAGCAATCAGAAGATTTAGCAGAAGAGAAGGGCGGAACTGTGCGTGAGCCCTTTAAAGTCTGGGAAGAGTCACGCCTCTCAGGATGGGCTTGATCAATGAGAAAGGCTGAATTTCCAAGCGGGAGGTTGGAAATATTGGGGGGGTTTATGACCCTTTGTCTGAGAGCATGGTTCGAATAGCTCTGGCAGTCTATACTCGGATTAAATTACAAACACACATGGCATTCTATGAGGTGGTGGGGTACACCAAAATGTGCGTCATCAAATGAGCATTCATTTGGTAGGAGACACGATATAGGTGGGGTTATATTAACTAGTACTTCACTCATATAGCATGCATAAAACAAAATACAATGCAAGAAACACTATACAAGACAGTTAAAATCATACACACAATGTCCTGGGATGCATGTTTATTTGTAGAAATGTTTGTCTATGAGTGAAAAGGGGGAAAGTTCTGTTTTTATGTGCATTGCATGGGTTTCAGAAGGGTCCGTTCTTACTGCACGTCGCGTCTTATCAGATGGTTGTCCTGGTAACTGAGTCCTTTAGGGTGCTCTTTCGGGGGAAGGCTCCATAGACCCTCACAGTTTGCTTGTTGAGTGAGGGGGTTTGCTGGATTATTCATTAAATATAACAAATAAATGTGTGTCTGATTAGCCAAATGCTACAAGTGCAATAATTACTTAGCCATAGTCCAGTCATTCATCACAAGATGAATAGATCAGCAAGAGAAAAGAAGAGCATCCTCATGGGACATGTTTTGTTTATCCCTGCTGACTGAACACCAATCAATATGCCGCTCAGAACCTATTAGCCTCCCTGAACTGCTTAACACAAACTGACCCCTATTACCCAGTGCAGTCAATGATGTCTGTCACCATAATACTCTTAATGCTATTTTCCATTAGAGTTATCAGGAACATCAACCTGTTGCTTAGAGTCAGAAACGTATTCAATCTGCAAAAAGCTAGAACAGCCAAGGCTACCATCCCCTTGTTTCATTTGTTGCAGGATCGTGATCTAGTTGCATCTTAAAACTGCAGTGTCTTCAGTTTGTTAACTATAAATTGAAATAGCTTTGAACCTGTGTGTTTGTAAGAAACAAATCCATCATTATCAATGTTTTTAACTTCAAAACCAAAACACAAGTCCTCTATCCCAAATATTGCTTTTTCCAGTGAAAAAGTTGTCTCATCTGAATCAGGAGAGAAATATGCACAGAACAAGCATCGTTTATAAGCGAAAAAGACCCAAAAAGTTCTAAACAAATATGTTGGTTGATTTTTATGTGAGAAGACAGGGGATGGACTTCTTCACTGGAGGAAGTGTTATTATAATATAACAGAAACAGCTGCTGTTTCTGCTAAATTTGTGTAATATATACCAGTGTTTCTCAACTTGTGTAATATATACTAGTGTTGCGCAAAACTTTCTGAGTGGGTCGTGAAGTGTATAGTCAAAAAACAACAACAACAAAAACCATAATTCTAAATGTTTTCTGAAGTGGGACTTTTATTTTGAAAAACATGTGTGGAAACTGTTGACACTTCTGTCTGATGCAGTTTAAGTAAAAAAATAAAATAAAATAAATAAATAAAAAATGCAGTTTAAGTAAAGAGTGCCTGAGAAAAACACACTGTCCCGATTCAGTATCTTTGGTGAGGTGAGATGTTGTCAGTGTCATTGTCATTTAATGTTATTTTCATAACTTGTTATAAAATAAATAGTCACTCACCTCAGAAAAAAATGAACTATATCCTGTCCTGTCAGACATTATAAAATGTCTCGTAGCACACACTCTTCAATTGCATATGCTGTAGGCTATTTCCTTTCGCTAAATCACAAAAGAAACTACAAGTATGTGTAAAAAAAAAAAGTACCAATAAATCACATAGAATGGTACTTTGTGAGTTAGCTGGGAAGGATTTGCATGAAGGTATGATATTCATTCTATTCGGGAGCAGTTTCCATGTTTCATTAAGAGTTCATGGTAGTATTGTGTATTCACCATGGTAACTGATGTTTCCATAATTGTTTAAAGGGGTCATATGATGCTGCTAAAAAGAACATTATTTTGTGTATTTGGTGTAATGAAATGTGTTTATGCGGTTTAAGGTTCAAAAATCACATTGTTTTCCACATACTGTACATTATTGTTTCTCCTCTATGCCCTGCCTTTCTGAAACGCTTCGATTTTTACAAAGCTCATCGGTCTGAAAAAACTAGGTGTGCTGTGATTGGCCAGCTATCCAGTGCATTATTATTGGCCGAATACCTCAAGCGTGTGACGGAACTGTGACGCCCCTTACCATATTGTGATGATGCCCTGTCAGGCTGGAGCGATGATTCAAAAACATGAAAACCCATTATAAACGAGGCATTCGTTGCATCCAGTGGGGACATAATTACGGATTATAATGACTTATACTGTCTTTTCACGCGTTGCGTTGCATCGCGCCGCGTAAACATAAAACAATGTCTGCATCTGTGATCGGAGAAATGACAAACAACAAGCCCTACACTGCCCAAAAAACTCGCTTTAAATATAAAAAAATATAAAA
>NW_015629521.1:750688-769019 GCF_001515625.1 Sinocyclocheilus rhinocerous
GAGCGGAGGCCGGCGGGCTAGAGTGAGGAACGGCCGGCGGGCTTGAGAACGGCGCGGCCGGCGGATTCGATGAAGGAGGGGCAGGCGGTCTTGCGGCAACCACATGTGACAACCCCGAGCTGGACTCCACTTCGTCCACCGTGAAAGCCGATCCGGCGATCCACAGCGCAAAGTTAATGTATTTCCTCAGCGACCAGCACGGATCAGCTCTAGGCATGACGTAGCGGATATCGTCCTCTTTTGGAAGGCCAAACAAGCGGATATCGTCCTCTTTTGGAAGACCAAACACACAGCATCTCCACAACATGGTGGCGGCGTCGGCAACAACAATACTACAGCGAGAATAAAAGTTACACCTTCTTTCTTTGCGTGAGCGTCGGCCTACCGGGAAAATGCCCTGTATGCCCGATTACCAGTCCAGCCCTGGGTGGCTCATACAAACTTAAGTGTATTAACAAAAATTAGTTTGGGAATGCTATTTAATAACCTTATATAGGCTGTTCATTCAACAGTATTAGTCATATTTTTACAATTTATGTGCATGTTAAGTAAAGGGGGACAGTGTGTGTGTCTGTGTCAACACTTTTTGTGAAATAAATGTGCTTTTTTTTAATTAATAAATATAACAAATAACAAATGAAACAATCTTTAAACCCCTCAGAGGGGCTAAAGCAAGGCTAAGCTCTACTCTGACGGAATGCCCTTTCTGTCCCTATAAGGAAAAACATTTTTCTGCCTATTACTTTTACAGCCCAGTCTCACAAAGTTGCTAGGCAATTAAACATTTGGCTTTCTTACTTTTTATTGTTGCCACATAATAGATGTAGCAATTTTCTCCCACCTTGAAGCCCCCTGACAGAACATTGTAATCAGTTTTTTGCTTCCATTCTTCTTGAGCTGCCCAGTTAAGCCCATAGCACAGTCTGGGGGCTTGTCGCAGTGCCCCTCATCGGCATTAGTATGCTAAACTCCGCCGTCCATGCTAATCAAAGTCAGCTATGCATTTCTCAACCACAACTCAGTCAAGCCAAGCAAGATCTAGACAAGAGAACGGTTTAAATTCCCATGACCAATGGCTCTCATTATGAGCAGCAGGAATAGGCAAACTGATTAGCTCAAAATTTGTCACACCTAACTGTTGCAGGCTCCTGGGTATTATGAGGCATTTTGTGCTCTGAACACAACAATTTATTCACTGCGGACATTAATTGTCACCCTCACCCATCAGCAAAGTTTTCCATCTTGTTTGCCGCCATTGTTTGTGCTCCCATTGCAGTGTTTCTAAGAGCTGTTAACTTGAAAATCATTGTTCATGATAAACATAGAAATAAATCAGGTTCTGATGGAAATGGAGCACTATTATATAAGATAAACAAGCCTTTCAGTAAAAAGAAGAAGAAAATAACTGTTAAGAAGTGAAACAAGAATATTTTCTGGAAAAGAAATAAACTGAACAAAACAATAATATTGAATTCTATAATTATTTGACTGCTGCTGCTTGCATCCTTCAGTCACTGTCAGCGCTGCTTATTTTTAAACTGTAATTGGCTGAAATGAATGTTCTTGGTGGTTTTACATCACTCTGACAGAAACATCTCACAAGAGATGTCTGCCTTGCATTGAAAAAAAACACTGTCCTCATAAAGGTGCTGGAATATTAATAATAATTATGAAACGATCTAATTGGTTATGTTGAGATGTTTACACCACTGAAATGATGCAACAGATTTATATTTTAAGTGTAAGCGGGGAGCTGACATGAAAGATTTAAAGGAAGTCCTGTGGTGTGACATGGTATAATTCATCTAAAAATATATTTAAAAGCATTTTATAGTATTATGCATGCAACTTTTATGAGCTCAAATTCATTTGGATACTACATGGAATATTTGTACTTTTAAAAATTTATTTGTCATGCCTGCAGACACATTCTGCCTCAAGTACTGATAACAGATCTTCAGTGTATAGCGTGGCTATAACAGGCTTCAGTAATAATTTTAGCATAACTGTTAAAGACTTTAACAACTTTCTTTGCACCAACAGCTTGAAACAGCAAGTTTTTGGTTCCTGCCCTGAAAATAAACCATCTATACACATGGATCAAGAAAATTAGCAGATTCCATACATTATGCATGAAAACATTTTAGATCATTCAGAGGAACAAACAGGCTCAGATACTGTTTCACGTTTACAACTATGATATACGTATATCTGAGTGCAAGATGTCAATGTTAGTTTTAGCTTAGTATTAGTTCAGGTTTTCATAAATGATGCATTATAAGTTGTAAGTCATGTAATTTGATGCAAGTTATATGTTATTTTTAATTATAATAATAATTCATACTATTAATGTTTTAGTGTGTTTTTGATCAAATAAATGCAGCCTTCATGAACATAGGACTTTTTCAAAACCATAAATCTTACTGACCCCAAACTTTCGAACAGCGCGCACACACACACACACACACACACACACACACACGCACACGCACACACGCACACACACGCACATCCTCACTAGCTCAATTCACCTTCATCTAATAAAAACCAGGCCTGCGATAGGATGGTACTGTCCATCACCCATGCAGTTGACATTATTGAAGGTAATTGGGGGACGGTCTCATCTTGAACTGTTTCCGAGTGTCTCGGCATCCCCTCTGAGGATTTGGAGCTTTGTGCTATTAATCAGTCCAACGAGAAACAAAGTGGCTGCATTAGCACATCCGCTCCCCACAAACCACCAGGCCAAACAGAATCCCCAGCCAATCAAATCACCCTACCCCATGTAATCCTATACCATTTCAACAATGCCATGTGCAGAGAAGCAGAGAAAGACATAGAGAAATGAAAACTTCTCCATTAGATATGTCAGGGAAGCGTAAATTCAAACAAAGATGTTATTAAAGCAATACCTACATTTTTCCCCTGAGGTCTGCTTATAGAGTAATACTTCAGGAAATGATAATAAGATTGAAAATCTCCTCTTTCAGTCTGGAGAGTGTAGAGCCTGTGATAATAATTGAATTAATGATGTCAACTTCATTTGAATTTCCACTTTTTGTCCCTACACAGGAGGCTGCAATATGATGCTAGTTCCTTTAGGTGGGAAATATTAGAAAGAATTTCCTGCCTGAATATAAATCCAGTCAGGATAATAACTTCAGCGCCTCACCATCAGTCTTTAGTCCCCCTGTATGCACCATAATTAACTGGCACCCAAAGGGAGAGCACACAAACTCTGCTTTGCAAGTCAATGGGACGGTAATTGTTGCTGGTGAGTTGAGGTCAGGACAGGGAAATAATTCTGTGGCTGTATTTCACTGTACTCATTGCTCAGGGGATCGAAGTTCTACAAAGTGGCCTCTTTTTTGGAATTGCAATTTAGGCCCGATGCGTACGAATGCATGACCTCCCAGCGAGGAGAAGATCTAATTTGCTTTTTCTGCATCCTGCTCTCCTGAGACTGTTTAGAAAAGAAAAGGCCTGATTCAATAAAGGTCTTGCAGAACTTTGTCTCCCCCCTAGCGTCGCTAGTATATTAATGCATGGAATATAAATGTGATTGTCTTCCATCCAAAATCAGTGTCAATTAATGGTTACAGAGAGGTACATCTTCGACTGAAACTCAATAGAGTGCAAGAGTGACCGCTCACTTGGCTCCAGGAATATTTTTCCCATTCATTTTCTTCATAAGCAGTAAAAAAAAAGAAACCAAGCCATGAACCGAATCTAAGCCATGAACTAAACTACTTAAAGCATAACATTTTAACCTTAATCAAATAATCTTGGGGGGGGGGGAAGTATCACGGTTTTCACAAATATAATCATAAAAGCATTACAACTGTTTTCAACACTTCTAATAATGAAAATGTTTCTTGAACATATTAGATTGATTTCTGAAGAATCATGTGACACTAAAGACTGGTGTAATTGCTGCTCAAAATTCAGCATTGCATCACAGGTAGAAATTACATAATATAATATATTTCTAAAAAACAGTTACTTTAAATTTTAATAATATTTCACTATCAAATAAACGCAAGCTTGGTGAGCCTTTCAAAAATATTAGTTCACGTAAAAATTAAAATTGTGTCATCATTTATTCACTCTCAAGTAGTTCCAAACCTGTATGAGTTTCTTTATTCTGCCGCACACAATAGAATATATTTTGTGGAATGCTGGTAACCAAACCGTTGACGGTAGCACATTGACTTCCATGGTATTTTTTTCCCCTACTATGTAAGTCAATGGTTACCACCAACTGTAATCAAATGTAGAAAATGAATGGGATTTTTACATTCAGAACCTGACCATTGTCCTCTATTGTCCTCTTGAGATACAACGAGCATCACTGAAAGATTTGGATGGTATTTCGGTTTGCTAACTTTTCACTACTTTGGAAAAGACTGGTTACACTTACTTATATGAGTCTTTAGATATTTGTTTAGAAAAGAAGTCAAGAATGGCCAGTGGAATCCAAGACACTGAATTTATCTGACGATTTCTGCTGAACTGCCTGAGGATGAAATGATTTAGAAACGAGATCAATCTATTCTAGAAATCTATTGTTGAGTTCATCATTCTTGCAAGCATACTATTTCAAGTCGTTTTGAGTGGAGGCCATCATTTGAATCGAGGCCTGCCTAAAGCGCACTGCAATTCAGCCTGACATCTTGCATATTTACTGCGTCCTGCTCAAAGAGGATGTAAAATCAAACTAATGAACTATGATAAGTGGAAAACCCAAATGCTTTCATTTGCCTGACAGAATATAAATGAGAAACTAGTAATTTATGGTCACATGAGTGTATAAACAGATTCATAAATCAAGGTTCAATTTTAACCACGGGCTTCTTTATTCCCAGAGGTGAGAATCAAATGTTGTGTGATTATGGGCCAACACTTAATGGATCATCAGAGATACAGAAAGTCCTCCATCTGCAGATTTTTACTTTGGATTGTTTTTATAATGTACAACAATCCATTTTTCAAGTGTTTACCAGAACATCCGCAATTACAGAAATGCCTAAAGGCAGAGAGATATTGGAGGCCAAACCAAGGTTTGTCTAATTGCTGTTTGAGGGTTTAGGGGAAATGACTGTTACCAGAACAGAGCGTTCATCATAAAGGCAGTACTGGTAGACATGAGGAGTGGGCAATGTTCTGACAATCCTTCAATGAATGAATCTTTTCTTTATACCCAAAAAGAAGGTCAACAAGCTTTCTTTTGGTCACATGATTTTCTTATGAGAGAGAAACACTCCTTCTATTTAGGGTAAAAACTAATAATAATAATAAAACCAAAAAGTGTATTCATACATATTCATCAACATCTAAAAGTTGCAACTAACAAGAATAGCCAAGCTGCAAAACACATTAAATGGAGCATATGTTGTTTATGAAAACAGAAATTGCCAGAAATGCTTTCCAGGCTGAAATATTTTGCGGCTCACATAAAGGTCCATTATTTGATAAAGAACTGTCAGGGTGTATTGATTGATGAGAATGGTCTAATATGTGAAATAATTTACTGGAAAAGACGTGATATAAAAGGGTTTGGGAAAGATTTTTCTTTATGTCTGATTAGTGGTGTTCCTCAAACATATTATTATTGCTCATATTGGGTTAGAGTTTGAACAAACCCCTAACTATTCCCATTTTTGCCTGGTGGACAACAAACCAGATATTACTATAATAGTATTCACTATTATGTATTTAAATTAAATCATAATATTTTGTCTGAATACATAAGAAAAAAAAAATCAATTGTTTTAAAAGCTACAAGTGAATTGAGGCATCAGAATTGAGATTGTGAATAGTACAAAAATGGATAACTGTTTTGAAAACTGATTAAGAATAATATGTTATTATAGGAATAGTTACAAATAGCTAAAAAAATAACGTGCTGTCAAGCCATTTGAGATGTAGACGAGTTGGTTTCTTTTTTTGGAACCAATTTGGAGAAATGTAGCACTACATCACTTGCTCACCAATGGATCCTATGCAGTGAATGGGTGCCGTCAGAATGAGAGTTCAGACAGCTGATAAAGACATCACAGTACTCCACACGACTCCAGTACATCAATTAACATCTTGTGAAGTGAAAAGCTGTATTATTCTGACAGCACCCATTCACTGCAGAGGATCCATTGATGAGAAAGTGACATAAAGTAACATTTTCCCAAATCTGTTCTGATGAACAAGCTCATCTACATCTTGGATGGCCTGATGGTAATTTTCAGCAAATTTCGATTTTTCTGGGAATGTATGAATATAAATAAATAAAAAAATTATTGTGTAGTAAAATTAATTCATAAATTAATTAATTTAAAAAATACAATATTGGCCGATATGGTAGCAATATATTGTGTTAAGGGGGACTTAAGCCACATCAAGAGACCAAACTATTATAGAGACTTTGGCTCTTTTCATTTGGGCCAGTAAGCAAATACCCAGAACACCCTAGCAACTACCTTTCAACGCACAAAAAAAAAACAGAACACCTTAGCAACCACACTGTAATGTTTTGACAGCCATCCACAACATCTTAAGCAAGAACCACTCACATTATCTTCAGACAAATGTAAACTCTAGTTTGACATTCTCCTCCATCATCTTTCCTCCACTCAATCTCACAGCAAAGTAAATAGTCATTAGCTACTTATAAATGTGAAAAACTTTCAAGGTGGAATTTCAGTTTGTTTCATCTCCTTCGTCTCCGGGGAGTTTGTCCTCCAAATGAATGCCCAAAGGGAGACGGTAATTACTGTGGTAAAAACAGATTCCACATAGCTTAGATTTATTTTTAGAACCATGCAACCACTGTGCTTTGGGAAGATTGAAGAGGATGCATCATAACCATGATGAAAATGAGTGTAACTCACATGCAAATAAGATACGTAGAAGACAGCGCTATAGAGATGTCAGTGATGATATGGTTTGTGAAACCAGAGGAATGAGATGATTGCAGTGATTCATAGGTTGAAGCGGATGTCTTATTGTTTTCTGAAAAACAGCACAGCACACCTGTGCCGCACACACCATGTGTTCGATTAATCATAGCAGCCCGCTGCCAGGTCTCGCCACACACAGCCATGAAAGCGTTGATAAAAGAAAGAGAGATAAGAGATATCCTTTATGATTCCACTGAGCTTCCCACACCTGAGGTTTCCATTTGGAATTGCATGTTTTTCAGTGGACACCTACCACCTCCACCCACTCCATACATATTTATGAATCCAATGTTTTGGTGTGTAAAAGATTTCCAACTGTGCCCAGCCAGCAGATGGATCTCTTTTTGCTTCATTTCCTCAACGTGGTGTACTGGTTCCTGTGTTACCGCACAGAAGAAAGATGGAACTGAGTTCTTCCAGGCAATTATTACCTTTTGTGTGTGCATGGCTGGGTTGGAAACCTGAAAAATGCTGTCTTCTTAGGCAGTATCCAGAGGTAGGAAGGCATAAAGCAAGTCAGAATCCAATGTTTGTGTAACGTCCATTAGGATGCCTTCATATATTCTATATGTCAAAATATTGTGTGCAAATCAGTGGCTGTTTGATAGAATGTAGTAAATCAGTCTATAAATATCCCTTTTCCCAACTTATATTTACCTTTATCTTTTACCTACACATCCCTGCAGAATGTTATTTTTTGATTACGATTATTTCACACAATAATACATTAACTGTAATTCTACTGAGAAGTGTTAAATAAAAATTTGTCCAAAAAAACTGATTTTGTGTTATACAACATGAATGCAACAGGCCACTTGTTCACCAGTGTTCCCTCTGCAGTGAATGGGTGCCGTCAGAATGAGAGTTCAAACAGCTGATGAAAGCATCACATTAATCCACAAGTTATCAACAACAACTCCAGTCCTTTAATTAACATCTTGAACATTAATTCATGAAGTGAAACAACTGTGTGTTTGTAACAAATAAATTCTTTATTAAGGCATTTTAACTTTAAAACTTCTTAGACAAAATACGAGTACATAATCCATAATAACACTTCCTCCAGTGCAAAATGTCCATTCCCTGTTGTCTTCTCTTAAATTTCAATCCACCAACGTATTTGTTTAGAACCGGTTTGGACTGTTTGCTTGCTTGTACACAGTGTTGATCTGTGCATATTTCTTCCCTGATTCAGATGAGATAACTTTTTTTTTACTGGAGAAAGCAATATTATGGATAAAGGACTCATATTTTAGCCAAAAGCAATGGTTTGAAGATTATAATGTCTTAATAATAGATTTGTTTCTTACAAACATGCAGCTTTTTATTTCACAAGACTATTGTGATGTTTTTAACCAGCTGTTTGGACTCTCATTCTGACGGCACCCATTCACTGCAGAGGATCCATTGGTGAGCAAGCCATGCTAAATTTCTCTAAGGCCCTCTCCTAAATGGCACCCTAAACCCTCTCGGTCTTCCTCTGAGTCCACACTTTCGTGACATAATGCCGCTTTGACTGCCGGGTAGAAGTCTGCTGTGAAGCTCGCAGACTTGTGGGCTCAGCATAAGTGCGGATCGATAGTGCATAGTGACCGCAAAGGGGGCGCTTGTGAGCACCCTTCTAAAAGCTAAAATGACAAATGGGACACCTTACGGTCTCATGGACTTAACGGACACGCGCACACAGCGGCCATTGTAAGTCCTCAAGGCCGAAAGTGCACATGAAGTGTGCCATTTGGGACAGGGCCTAAGTCTGTTCCAATGAAGACACAAACCACAAACTCATCTAAATCTTGGACAGCCTGAGGGGGACTATTCAAATAAAGGGGGGAGATGATCTTAAGAAAATATTTTCAGAACTTCTTAAGAATTTCTCAAGAATTACACTTACAAGTTTATTAAAGTTTATATTAAGAAATTTCTTAACTTCTTTCCCCCAAAAAATAAATGTGAGGCAGAAAGGCAGCTGCCCTCAGTTTCAGACACAGCCTATATGTCCAGACATCCTTTATCTGTTAAAGATGAGTTTGGCACTGACAACAATGCACCTGTCCATCTACTGCAGTGAGGTCACAAAAGTGTAATGATGTGATCATGAGCCTGTTTAATATGAATTATTTGTCTATAGCATGCAATCTTACTTCTCTGTTTTTCTGTTCTGCACCACCATGATTTATTTATACCACAGATCTGTGACATGTTGGGCTTACGCTCCTTTTGTGATGTTAATGCTTGATGTCGGATCTCTGTGGATGTGACTTGCTGTTGCCCAGTTACGTGTCCGGATCTGGCCTTTAGGTAGAGCCGTGCCTCATTACAGCATCTTGAGCTCGTTATCTCTCACTCTCCGTCCTGCAGTCTTTAATAATGCATCCACAGGTGAGACGCCGCATCATTCTTAAATGTCTGCTGTTTGTCATCCTGTTCTGGTGTGTCTGCCCTGTGTCTGTGCACGTTGTTTTCAAGCCTTCACCTGTAATGCAGCTCACACACATTTATGTAACAAGATGAAGTGAAGCAAGAAACAATCACCAGATTAAAAATAACACTTTACTTAAAGCCTACAGCTATGATCTAAGTGAATAGGCATATTCTGAATGCATTCATAAAGCGACATAATAATAAGATAAATTAATTAAAAATAAAAATATTATTATTATTATTAGTTGGTGTGTTTGTTTGTAAAAATGTGTTTAAAAAAAAGAAAATGTAAAAAAAACTGTCATAATTTAAATGAAAATGAAATATTTAAGATAATGCACAAGGTAACTAATCAAAATTTGGACCATACTTACTGTATGTGAGAAATAGTTAAACTACAAACACTCCTCAGAAAATACAATGTCAGTGAACCTGAATTGAAATGCAAAACAAAGGAGGCATTCCAATTTATTCACATTTTTTTCTAGGTTTGGCTCAAAGTAGAAAAAAACCCATTTGTTAATGCTTGAGCAGAAGTGCTGTCTGTCTGATGCTCGGTGCTGTACTCTACTCCATTGGGCTGAACAAATAAAAAAGTCTCTCTCGTGTCAGCGAGCTTTGAAAACCCAATTACTCCCAAGGAACAATTATTGTCTGTTTGTGTCGGCGCGTCAGGCTGCTTGAGTCTTCCGCTTCTGTTCATTTGAGACAAGGTAAAAAGAGAAAAATGGTGACACTGAGATGGAAAATAATTTCTGGGATGATTCACATCGCTGTGCTATTCCATTTGTGTCTGGTGAGATTAATAAGAATGCATAAATATTTTGTTTTCTTTTTAACTCAGAAACTCAAAGGTTCATAAATATTTAATATCATCTTTTAACCAAAGGAAATATAGGCAGTAGTTGAATGATTATACTGCATGAGAAAAAAAGAAAGAAAAAATATATTCATTGCTTTTTTTATTTTATTGATTGATTATTCTCCTCCCTCCCCCATTAATATATTTTTTTTTTTAAATTTCTGTATATCAAGACTCCCCTTTTGCTGACTGGCACATAAACTATAAACTTGGATTTGTTTACACTGATAATATGAATAAATTGGAATTGGACCTGTTGAATTATGAACAGCCACTAATAAGCAATAATACGTCAAGCTCACGCTCGGAACCCAAACACTTGCTCATACGGCAATAACTCTGAGACATAATCCCAACTAATGCTGTTTGTTTTTCGGGATGCTGAAAAATCCTTTCCTGAGATTTGAGAAGTTTTCTTTTTAAGCTCAGTTCCTTTTTAAGGAATTAAACCAGTTATTAATAAGAGCACTGGAAACGCTGGATTGTTTTGTACCTGTCTGAGCACTCAACATGGACATCTTTCCTGCTGCTCTTAAGATATTCTACACAGTCTTCAAAATCACGGCACCACTTTAGTCTGAAACCACAAGTCAACTGCCACATGCAAGATGCAGGAAACACTCATAAAGAAACACACCCAAAAAGGGTGGTAGAAAAGACATTAAAGTTGCAATGTAAGAAGTAGCTGCATATCTCTTCTGTATTGAGATATATTGAAGTGAAGCGGATTGTCAGAAAAGAAAAACGTGTAGGGTGGGACTTGGTTCTATCCATTGCTTGTTGCTTGGGTAGAGGCAGATGCAAACTTGAGGTTGAATTTAATAATGAGGCATGGTTTAAACACACTAAATCATCTTTACCCGTGGCACAGAGTCATATGAAAACTGCACACGTAACAAAGGCATTTTCATGTTTTGTTTACTACAATGGATTGTAAATAAATATCCACCAAATTATGTGTTTTTTTTGTTTTCTGTCTTACACTTTGGAATAAATGTAAACGTAAATGTAAAATATCCTGTTACTCTTTTGGCATGTGAAACTGCTTTATGAATTATCTGAATGAATCATACTGAACTGCAAACAATTTCAGACATTTTTATAAACCTGTTTGACTGATTAGTTCAAAAGAATGATGTATCCGTCAATCTGGCATTGCTAGGTTACTTTTGAGAAAACAAGAAGCAGTGACATAATTATGACCTAGGGGAACGCCTCCAGAGTTACTGGTGTCTGAAGCATACTGTATGTGCAAACACAACTGACTGCTGACAGCAGTCACATGATGTGCAAGCAATGCTATAAAAAGGCACCTATGCCATGGAATCCCCAACTTCTTTGTCTTCAGGAAGCCGCTTAATTTGATGTACATATTAGGGATGTAACGTATTATCAATATCGTGGTATTGCAATAGCAAAACTGTCTCGATATTATCGTGGTCACATGACGATATGAAACGATAGGTCTTCCGGGCAAAATGTGTAGCTTTTAAATATATATTTAAATGTCTTATTCTAACATAAAATATCTTTAAAGTTGTGTTTTGCGCCATTATGCTTTGGCACAGTATCTGTCAATAAAAAAATATATTCATTGCTTTTTTTATTGATTGATTATTAAACCCTCCTCCCTCCCCCATTAATTTTTTTTTTTTAATTTTTTTCTGTATATCAAGACTCCCCTTTTGCTGACTGGCACATCAGCTATAAACTTGGATTTGTTTACACAGATAATATGAATAAATTTGACCTGTTGAATTACGAACAGCCACTAATAAGCAATAATACGTCAAGCTCACGCTCGGAACCCAAACACTTGCTCAGACGGCAATAACTCTGAGACATAATCCCAACTAATGCTGTTTGTTTTTCGGGATGCTGAAAAATCCTTTCCTGAGTTTTGAGAAGTTTTCTTTTTAAGCTCAGTTCCTTTTTAAGGAATTAAACCAGTTATTAATAATGTGTAGCTTTTAAATATATATTTAAATGTCTTATTCTAACATAAAATATCTTTAAAGTTGTGTTTTGCGCCATTATGCTTTGGCACAGTATCTGTCAAACGAACTAAAACCGAAAGCACAATATGGCTTAATCCCTTCATCAAGTCTGCGTTCGCTCAGGCGATCAGCTCGTGTTTCGGTGTTTTCGATCCTCAGAACGGCTCTGTTCACAGTGAATGGAATGAACTCATTATTGCATGTGCTGTGAGTTTGGGAATGCAATGGCAACCAGTTATGCTTTATTTTCACGGCAGATGATTACAGCATTTCACTAGATTTGTAGTGAGATGCATTTTTGTAAGACTGATTTCACTGAAGCTGGAGTGTTCCTTCAAAATAAAAGCTCTGCTGTCGTTTCCGTCAAAATAAAAGCTTAAAAGTGCAGTATGAATTACTGACAGCCAGCGGTTTAAATGAGTAACGTTACGGCAGTCCAAATTCAAAATATATCTTTCAAGTGTAGATATTTGGAAAGAAGTTTTGTAATTTCCCTACTGTAGTGTAAAGCAAAAATAATATATTAATTTTTATTTATTTCACAGTGCAATTGTTTTACAATATATGGCTATTACAGTTTAAATGAGTAACGTTACGGCAGTCCAAATTCAAAATATCTCTTTCAAGTGTAGATATTTGGAAAGAAGTTTTGTAATTTCCCTACTGTAGTGTAAAGGAAAAATAATATATTAATTGTTATTTATTTCACAGTGCAATTGTTTTACAATATATGGCTATTACTGTCATAGAAGTAGCAATCATTAAAAAATATTATTATTATTATTATTATTATTATTATATTCTACTTTATTTGGCTTCCTAAACAACAGTGTGAATGTAATTTAGACTGAGACAGTATACCCCAAATAAAAAGAGGGTTGAGTCCCCTTTAAATTTTACGTACAAGTCAATTCACTGACTTTTTTTCTGACCTAAGTTTTCTTAGTATGGGTTGGAGCTCTTAATTTTGAAACCTCAAAGTGCATTAGATAGGAAAATGTAACTTTAAAATGTACAAAATGTTATTTTTTCCCCAAGTCTTCATTTGTCTTTTTTTTTTTAAATATCGCAATAATATCGTATTGTGGACTTCATATCGAGATATTATCATATTGTGAAATTTTGATATTGTTACATCCCTAGTACATATACATGTATTGTTTGTCATTAGATTCCATCGGATAGGAGTTTGTTACGGCAAGAAATGGGTGTTCTCTGCCCTATTCTAGGAAAATTGTCAACGGATGTGGCTATAGCTGCGTCTTCCCTAATTAGCTCTGCTTGTACAGAACTTTTGGTCTCATGACCAGGCTATTTAAGGCAAGTTCACAATACATGACTTTTGGCTGAATTTTGCTTTTCTAGATTTCGATGTTGTGAAGCATATTATCAGAGACAATGATTCACAGGTCTAAATGCACCAATCCCATTGACACATAAGGATTTTTCAGCAATATTTTACTGGAGCACAGTGGTATTTCAGAGCCCCAGTAAAAAAGGTCTAGAGGCGCCCCTAGTACATGATACATTTTTATTTAAATGTACTGAAATATACAAAAACATTGAGTGAATTCAACCCCTCAGACCAAAGCACTGCAATATACTCACTCTCAGCTTTCACAGGGGCCCACTGCACCCACACAAATGTTGACAGAAAGGAGGAGAGGACATAGAGAGTTATGAAGTCATTCTGCAATAAGTGTGGAGGGGGAGAGTACCCGATGCATTACAGATAAGAGGATTACAGGCCGAGCTTCCTTTAACTCTTCATTTGAGATTTCAAAGCTCCTTCAATCCTCTTGGGGAGTCGCCATATCGAGGGTGCTAATCTCCAGGGCAAAGTCAAAGGGTAAATTTCAAAGTCTGGGCGCATCTGTCCTGTTATCTTCACCAGGCCACAGATGGTCAAGGTTTCCTTACGGAGTAAAATTCAGGAGGTTAAAAGAGCTGCCGGAGGAAATATAGTTATTCTAAAGAAGAAGTGAGGATTATAAGTAAAGCAGAGGTACCTTGAACCATTTCACACCTCAGAGCTCTTTAAATCTGAAGTGTGTAATTTTTTAAAACTTTCTATTCCAGTTTAATATGCAGCGACAGCTATAAACAAGATATGTGTATGCGGATTTCCTCAAAAAAGTGTACCACTGCGATTGTGTGCTATCAAAATATTGCTTTGTTTGTTTGCACATTCTGACCAGCCTGGCACAGCAACAGCTCAACCAATGGTGTGAGATTGGGGTGGGGCCATGTTTATCTGGCCAATAGTAAGTAAGGCCGATCCACTGTTTTAATACACATTTCTGGTATGGAGAATGATCAGCAGTAGCCATTATTAAGAAAGAAAAAAAAAAAGAAAGAAAAAAAAAAAAAACTTGCTGAGCCTCTGAAAATAACTTCTTTCTTTGATAACGTTACACATCACTGATTTGAAGCCAACTAGTTATATTCTGGTAACTATTCACATATATAAAATCAAGTCTCAACCTTTTTTATATATATTTAATAGCCTGTTGCACTCTCAAATGTCATATAACGTCCCAGGCTACGTATGTAACCATGGTTCCCCGAGGGAACGAGACGCTGTGTCGGAAAATGCTAGGGGAACGCCTTCAGCGATACCAAGCTCTGAATCATGTGTAATCAGTCCAGGTTACATACGTAACCTGGGACGTTCCCCTTCAGGGACTCGAGCTGCGTCGGAAAACGCAAGGGGAACGAGTTGTCCACTCCGCCAGACTTGCAAATCCCTGCCTAGTGTGGACGAGCACAGCTATGGCAAGCGAACAGAGGGGCCTGGAGTGGCTCGCAAATCTAGGTCATAGAACCTCCCAACTCTCTTTAGAGAAGATATAGCCTTAGTCTTTAACGTAAGAAGACGATCTGATATCTCCTCAATAGACTCAAAGGGAGGCCTACAGAGAGCTTCTAGCACCACAGCGAGGTCCCAAGGAGGGACACGAGATCGTACCTGAGGCCTCAGCACTGTACCAATCGGGCAGTTAACTGTGTCAAGCAGGCGGTCTCCGCACCATGAAGTGAAGTGAAGTGAAGCGTACAGTTTCCTAGTTGAGGGAGCTCTAGATTGGAGGATGGTCTCAACAACATAAGTTGAGAGACCAGAGGCTATGAGTTGTGCCCCCTCAGGGGCCACACCCACAGCTTCATGCCGCCGCCTGTTTACGAGCCTCCTGGTATCTGTCGTCGCCGAACAGACCAGAAGGCGCAAGCGGGGCATCCATAAGGCAGACCCTGTCCTTCTCTTTCATATCGGACAGGGTCAACCATAAATGCCTCTCCGCCGCCACCAGAGCTGCCATGAACCGCCCAATAGCACGGGCAGTCTCCTTGGTGGCGCGGAGAGCTAAATCAGTGGTTCTCCTCAATTCTAAGATGTCATCTGCCTTGACTTGCTCGCCTTCATCAAGCTCTTTTAGCAGGTCGGCTTGGTACGCCTGTAACACTGACATAGTGTGCAGACACGCACCAGCCTGACCCGCTGCCGAGTACCCCTTGCCCACCAGCGCTGAAGTGGTTCGCAGCGGCTTGGAGGGCAAGACCGGAGCCTTCAGAGACGACGCCGCACCGGGTGACAGATAGCTCGCAAGCGTCTGCTCTACCCGGGGCATCGCTCTGTAACCGCATTCACCCAGCCCCGCCACATTCCCATAATAATCAGAGGCGGGGGTGAATAAGCGGGCCGAGAATGGTTTCTTCCATGATCTCGACACCTCGGTGTAGAGATCGGGAAAAAACGGCAGGCTCCGGCGCTGAGGTAGTGGCTTAGCACGCAGAAAGCGTTCATCGAGTTTACTTTTCTGCGTTTCAGCCTGTTTCTCTGCGGGCCACTCGATGTTCAGCTTGGCAACCGCACGAGTAACTACCTCCAATAGCTCCTCATATTGTGGGGATTGAGGGGGCGAATCCTCGACGCTCTCCACATCAACCTCCTCGGAGGAAGATAGGAGAAGCGCCGAGCCCGCTCTCCGGGGGGAAGAAACCGCAGAACGGGCTTCCGATCCCAGCGAGCGGGCAGTGGATCTGGCAGGTGAGGAAGAAGATAGGGACTCGCCCGTCTCCATGCCTCGGCGGAAGCGGGGCCAGCACCTTGAGGAACGCTGGTGAAGGCTCCCTCTTCAAAGAGAGCCTTCCGGGAGCAAAGCAAACGCAGTGGCAACTGCTCACAATGCGGGCAGTCGGCCCCCTCGAGAGCCGACGCCGCGTGCTCCGCTCCCAAGCAGACCACGCACAAACTGTGTGTATCCCCGCTCGTGATGTAGCGTGGGCAGGGAGGAACACACAGTCTGTAACGCGATCTGCTTTCGCCCTTTTTTGTCTTTTGCTTAGACATCTTTTATCTCTGCTGGAGCTTATATTTTGAATGCCACTCGTGATGTAGCGTGGGCAGGAAGGAACATACAGTCTATAACGCGATCTGCTTTCACCCTTGTTTGTCTTTGCTTTAGACATCTTTTTTTTCTTTGCTGGAGCTTTATGCTTTTTTGCTGAATGCTTGTGTAACTTTGGACAGACAACAATAAATAAGACTCACAGAACATAGATCGTGACCGACACACACAGAGAGCTTTGCTGAATGACAGAAAGCTTCCTGGTCATGACGTCACCCGCCACTGAAGTCTCGCCCAACGATTGGACTGATTACACATATGATTCAGAGCTTGGTATCGCTGAAGGCGTTCCCCTAGCGTTTTCCGACGCGAAGGGGAACAAAAGTTCAACGTATTTACGTGACTGGTGTTTCATATTGACTTAAACACATTCATAAAATTAAATTTTAGAAATATAACAGGAATGCTTTTTCTTCTGTTTCACGCTGTGACAGGGTCATTATAATCATTACAGATTCCTAGCAATAAAAGGCACTTCTATTAACAACATCTAAAGCTTATTTTCCCCAGTGTTCCTTTGTCTGTTTGAAAACAGAGTGCTACTTATATGCCGGCCTTCTGTGTAAGCACTAGTTTGACAGTAAATCGCAGTAAATCACAGTAAATCACCTCAAAAAATGGCCTGCAGTTTTTCCACAAAGCAAACTAGCCTAGAGGCTAAAATGTGTTTAATCTCTAGCACTCATGCGATCATCCTTTTAAGGAAATCAGCAGTGCGGTTTCAGTGCTAGGGAGTGGACATATTTGCAAGGTTGTAAATGGTGCTGAGAGACAGTCTGCTTTGTGAACAGAGAGTTTGAGAGGGTTCAGAGAGATTAGCACTAAAGCTGGTGAAAATGACAGCAGCACAGAAGATTCAATAATTACAGTTTGACAGAAAACTTAATAACCTGAAAGAACACTAAGCTTCTCCAGAGAGCTCAAACTTCAGTATTTGACTATCATATACACGAACGTAGGAAAATATTTATAAAAAATTGCAGGGTGTTCTCACTACAATAATGTTAAAAAAACAAACAAAAAAAACAAACAAACAAATCAAGTCACTTGGGGTCAGTTTGTCTTTTTAATCTAGATTAAATTCTGGTTAAATTAGTCAATTTGCAAACCATTTGTGAACCAAGAGGCACTGCCTCCCTCTGAAACTTAACCTGCTTGTGGAAAAATTGTGAACTTTATACTGTGTGATGTCATATTTAATAGTTATGGTTAGGGGTGCTCCGATCAGGATTTTTGGCCGATAAGATGACGGATACTGTATCTGCCGATAAGATCACTGTTTTATCACACGTCTTTTTCAAGCCTTCTTATCATTATGTACAATTATTTATAGTGATTAGTGATGTTCAGTTCTTGAACGAATCGTTCTTTTGAGCTGGTTCTCAGTAAGTAATCGGTTGAGCCGGTTCACAAATCGAACTGAATCGAACTTTAATTCCGGGTTGATGACGCAGGACGCACAGCCGAAGTAGCATGTCCAACTCAAAAAGAACCGAATGAGCCGGTTCAACCAACTGTCGAAGTTTGCAGAGGATTACCGAGGACTCAACAAGAACCGAATGAGCCGTGGCGAAGTTTGCCGAGGATTACCGAAGATTCTGATGAGTGAGTTGACGATACTGTGCAAGCCTGAGGGGCGTACTGGAAATATGGTTATTATGACTGTTATTAATTTACCTTATTAAAACCCGC
>NW_015629521.1:769728-779307 GCF_001515625.1 Sinocyclocheilus rhinocerous
GAGGCGCGTACTGGAAATATGCTTATTATGACTGTTATTAATTTACATTTTATTAAAACCTGCAAAAACCTTTCTGTCGAGTGATGTAAATACATTTTACAATAGTTTGTGCATGCATGTTATATTTAAAGTTGCTTAAGCGAAACCAAGGAGTTTATAAGAATGGTTTATTCATTATACTGTAGACATGTAGAACATATCCGCATTTGTGCATCAATGTCTATAATGTGTGCTGTAGGTGTAAATCTTTTAGGAATCTTATCCAAGTTGTAGGCTAGTCAGTATTGGTCAGTCAGTCATATCTGACATAAGGATTTGCGAATGAAACTGTGACCACAAACACCATTTGAATTATATGGCAATAATCAGCAATATGCTTTCACACAAATAACTTGATTTTTTGAATGTTTCAATATGTGTTGACACAAATGACTTATTTGAATTTTTCATTGATACAACATGGCACTGAGTTGTTAGAAAAGAAATGCTTAGAGACGTTATTGCTTGATGACGTCAGGAACCGATGAATCGGCTTTTTGAACCGGTTCAATGAGCTGATCTGTCCGAAAGGAACCGGTTCGCGGAAATGAATCGGACTTTGCATCACTAATAGTGATGCTCCAATCAGGATTTTTACAGGCATTCATTCAGGGCAGGAGTCACCAAACGTGATCCTGGAGGGCTGGTGTCCCCTGATTCAGGGCCTCAGTTTCATTTTTGAAAATGGGGGAATGAAAAATGAAAAGAAAGTGTAAATAATATCTATGAATGCATCATCTTCACATCCACTTAAAGATAACACCAAACAAAGACTGAACTAAACTGAGGACTAAAATATGCAGGGTAATGAACAACCCAACAAGAAACAGGTGTGCAACATAATTACTCTCCATGGAAACAAACTAGTGAAACAAACAGGTTTCAGGTCTGGGTCGATCTTTTCCTCCATAAGAAGGTCCGTGGTGGGGGCCCTTCCTTTAGATTTGTGGTGTGCATTAGGTCTGAATCTGTGGCAATCCTTGGCCGTATGAGTTAAGGGATGTCCTCTAGATGGCCCAACCCTTTTTCTTTTAGCCTTGTTATCTAAGCAGTGGCAATATGATTTTAAATGTTTATCATAATTTGTCAAAATTATCACAATTATTTTTGACCAAATTACGCAGTTCATGCCATAAAATATATTGTGACATATTTACTAAAATAATAAATTTGTTACAAATAGTTAATGCACTATGTACTGTAGTATCACAAATGAATGATAAACAAGTTTTTACAACTTGAAACACTAAAAATGTATTAGTATATTTAAAATGACCATTAACCAAGATTAAAGACAATTACTGTTTATTGTTAATTCATGATACCTAATGCATTAACTAATTTTACCAAACTAAAATCTTATTTTAGTGTTACCAAAGCTGCTTTTCCACTGAAATTATCTGGAACAATTTGTCCCAGGAACTTTTTTTCCTACATACCTGTTGCTGTCTGTGTTTCCATTGCGGTCTAAAGTACAGTGAAGATTAATCTGGTAACGTAGGTCTGCGTGCGTTTCTCAAAATAAATGATATCTCATGTTTAACCACTATAAAGACATCAGAGCCAGCGGCAAATGTCAGAAGGACTAGCCGAGGTGAGGCGCTCTTAGCGGGTTATATTAAGTCAAGTCAAGTCAAGTTTATTTGTACAGCGCTTTTCACGATACAAATCATTGCAAAGCAACTTTACAGCAAATTAAGTTTCTACAATATTTAGTGGTAGCTTATTAGTGGTGACTGTCAATTAATGTACATATGGCAGAAATGTACGGAAAAATCAATTTAAGACGTAATAAAAAAGACGATGAACACTATTAACAGCAATTATAAAATAATTAAATGTGCAAAATAGCAAAATGTGGTAGTTCTGTATGTTGTTTCAGGGTTGGCATGACGGAGCTCAAACTCAAACTCAAAACACACGGCAGCAACAAACAGTTGAACCAATATTCTTCTTTAGAACCAATATTAGCACTAAGGACCTCATGTCTCCGAAATCAGCGAAGCACATTTTCAAATAGGTGCTGTCTTTATAAATAAACAGCAGATTTGAGTTTTAACCAACTACATTCTCACCTAAAATACTTTTAAAACTACATTTCATGACACAATAACAGTAATATTTTTTTTTTAATTATGCGAATAAATGGTGGTTGAAATGTAATGCTGCATGAACTCAACCAATCAGCATGTTCAGTGCCCAAGTCCCATCCCCGAAAGTTCCGGACATTTGAAATCGTACTACCTCATGAGCAGGGACTTTCTGGGGGGCACATTTTTACACTGAACTTTATTTACATCCTGATTCCTGTGGTGGAAAGACACTTAGTACCGGCCCAAAGTCCCTAGTTCCTGGGGAAATTTCCTGCGGTGGAAATGGGCAAATTCTTGACCCCAATTATTAAAGCCTTTGCTATAACATTCACAATTGATTTGCAATAGTAAGCTGGCTGGCCAAGGTGTCCGCTAATGCTGTACTCTGTCCTAGTGAATGTCCTGGCAATATGGTTAAGAAATCCTCCTCAAGCCCCTGGCTATAGTTAAACCACTTCCTCTATTTCAAGCAGGAAAGGAAATGTCTAAAAATAATTTCCTACAAGTACTCCTCAGAAGGCTTTATATCTCATAAGATTCAACCTACCACTATTACTTTACCATGTGGAACTCGCTTGGAGGGCAGAGGGGTCAGAGCACTCAGCGAAACATGCAAGGCAGTGGGATCAATAGATGGGCTCTTCTTTAGAACCAAATTAAAAAAGTCATCACTCATAATTTTTATTACATTATCTGCTCGGTCTGGCAGATCCGTCACTATAAGGGTCTGATAATGCGATTAGCATTCAGGATGCATGTGGGCCAGTTTCCACCCAATGCATGCATGAATCCTCAGTTCCCATGATTCTTGGATTTTCTGTTCATCCTGTGTTTATGCATCAACATCCTGGTCAACATCAAAATTGCTATCTCACAGACCATGTTTTGTGCTATTGTTTCTCAGTACCAAATAATTGCAGAAAACACATTGTGTTTGAGCTGAATAATGTCAGACTGGTGCTCATGTATCTGAGCTCTTGTTGGCTCAAATCAAAGGGGAATGCTTTGATCAAATCCTGATATTGCAGTAAATGCCTCAGTGCTCACTTTGTTTCCAGTTTTACTGAATGTTGGCCCATTTTCTGCATCATACAGATGGAGCCATCTTGCCATTTACTAATGCACCAGACAATTCAGTCAGTTTGAATTCAGCCGACGTTTAACTGGCACCAGTCATTTAGTCTGTGTATACAGGCCTTTTTTCCCTGGGGTATTTGCATAGCATGATGTAGATTCATTTGTAAGCAGTGATAGGGATTCGATGATGGGCCCAATTACCATTAATCATGTGCTATAGCTGTGTACAAATGGAAATGCTGAGCCTGACTGCCACATGAAGTTTTGACTGCCCTTCCGCCCACTTTCAGACAGCATGACTTCAATTATTCTGAGATGTGACTGCGCTTGTCCTATTTTAGTGTGCTGAAATATTCTCAAGCTGTTGACAGGCCAGTGATTTCAAGTACAAACTAATGACATCAGGGAAATGTGGAAAGAGTAAAACCTTCACCCAGGAATAGTTCACCCAAAAATACAACTTCTGGCATTTACCCATCTCAACATGTTGTTCTAAACTATATTGTTTTCTTCCATGGAGCACAAAACCTTCTGGCACATTGCATCTTGGTGTACAAAGTTTGAAAATTTGCATGCAGTAATAATATTTGAGAGATTTTCTGTAAATCTTTTACATATTTTATGTAGTTTTTGTATGTGTTGATTAATGTTTGGATTTGATTTAAGATGGAATAATTGCTTAAATTTAGTTCTTTACATTGTGCAAAGTAAGTGTCATTTCAAAAGGCTCGGCAATTTCACACCACATTTGTGTCCTTTTTGGAGCCTGAAAATTTTGGGTTGCGTTGACTTCCATAATATGGGCAAAACCAAAACATTATTCAAAGTATCTTATTTAGTATTCTGCAGAATAAAGAAAACCATACTTAGTTTGCAATGACATGAGGTTAAGAAAATTCTGACTTTTTTTTTTCTTTTTTAAATTTTTGGGATACATTTTGTCACATTTTGGTATTTCTCATGCAAAGTTATTGCATGACTTCAGAAAGTCATATACTGTATATCACCCAAGTCATGAGAATTATGAACTTTTCTGTTTTTTTGTTCTTTTTTTTTTTAGCTTGACTGGCTTTCTTCACAAATTCTTTCATTGTGCGTAAATGAGCAGCAGTGGCATTCTTCAAAACTTCTTATATTATATATCCCATTAAAAGAGAAAGTCAGTTTAAAGCCAAAGACAGGTTAAAATAACAGAAGTGTGATTACAGTATACAGACAATATTTTATTTTTGGGTGAATTATTCTCTTAAAAATAACTTCTGGCTCTTATGAAAGCAGTTATTTCCTCTCAAATGATCTTTATAGCACTCCAGTTACACAACCTCATTTAGCGCAAAGGTGCTCTTAACTGTTTAATGCATTCCTTAATTACACCTCAAGTGCTGACTCACTGCTTTTAAATAAAGGTGCTTGAATGGTGACCATTGCAACAAAGTGTACAACAGCTGTGCGGTTGATACCGATGTACGTATGTACATAGAGACGAGTGGAAAGACGAATGGAGCATAACAGACAGATCAATAATGCATTTGAAGAACAAGTGCATTAAGGTGGGAGGAAGTATTGCAGTGGGTGTGTTGTGTACGGAGGGCTGATTCTGGCTCATAAATACTGGAAATGCATTTCAAGAAGGCTCATGTTTCAGATGACAGTTATAACCATGTGATGTCACTTTCAAACTTACTTTTTGGCCAAACTTTATATTATATGGTCCGTTGCAAGACTATTACAGTGTATTATTGTGGCTCTTGCAGTGGGAAGGGAAGGCAAAACTTGCATTGACAGCACTGAACTGCCTCTAGAGATGTATTTATTTAAAAAACATGAGGCTAAAAGGAGTAAAATGGTAATTGGTGATAGTCCACTGCACACTACTGATACGCTGAGTTGGTTTTCACAATGACCCAGCTTTGCATTGTCTTCCTATGCATAAACAGACACAGAACCTGGATCAAAGCATGTTCACTCTTCTGCAGACTAATAAACACATAGTAGTTGTGACAAGGTGCAACACACTTTCGGAGAGCCATATCTCACACTGTCAGTAATGCTCTTGTTCTCTAGTGTCAGCCCAATGGACAATATTTTTTTTTAGAGATGACCGTTCAGAGAAAATTCCACATTCACACTCTATAATCACATAACCAAGATAATCCACAACCAGTAGTATCATTAGAAGACTTCTTAAAAGGGAAGTGAAGATGGTACATATTTTCTCATAATTGCAGCTCATCCTCATTTCTGTATTTGAGTAGTGTCCAGGCTGCCAATCAATTAAAGTTTAATTTTTAAAAGTTAAAATTAAAAAGAACACAGCATTTTTTAAGACTAAAGGCTGTACTTCATGCTTGAATTGCTAGTATTGCCAGATTTTTTTTTTTTTTCGACTACTGGCAGTTTTGGCCCTGTGGACTTTAGAAAATTGGTATCTTTAAACACACTATTCAAACTCTCACTGCTTAGGTCTAATTTGTCCACTAATACACACACAGTCACACACACACACACACACACACGTCTGGTCAGCTATCCTTGTGGGGACTCTCCATTGGCGTAATGGTTTTTCTACTGTACAGACCATATTTTCTATCCCCCTACACCAACCCTACCCCTCACAGGAAACTTTGTGCATTTTTAGATTTTCAAAAAACTTCATTATGTGTGATTTATATGCGTTTTGAAAAGTGGGGACATGACCTTATCATTATATATATGTCATAACCTTGTCATTATACAAATGTATGTCCTCATTTGTCACAAAAACGCGCGCGCACACACACACACACTTTTAAAATATTTGGGGTTGGTAAGATTTAACATAACTGTCCAATTTTAATATATTTTAAAATCAACCACTTGGAAATACATGCCTGTGACATTTCTGCAAAATTACATTGCATTGCTGCATGTTCAGTAAGAGGCGCTAAAAGAGTCAGTTTTATTGAAACAGATAAACATGAATCTGTTGTTTTACATAATGCCTAACTCCAGAAATTAAATGTACAGTGAGTGGTGCTAAAATAATGCTCTTTCATGTTTAAACATAACATACAACCTGCCCTAAAGTCCCATTTACACCAAATGTTATAACTATAATTATAACAATAAAGATAGATAGTTTTAAAAGTCTTTCTAGATTTTGTCCAAACCACAACTATAACACTAACGTCACAGAGGAACAATACCACTGAAATCACTTTCACAACAATTTATTTCCAGCTGATGAACAATAAAAAACATTTACAGCCAATCAAAATCCATCCTGCTTTAAATAGCTTGAGCATTTAAAGTGACAGACTACATAACTGCAGCACTCACTTATAATAAACAACATTATTGTGCATTGGTGTGGACGCTAAAATAGTTATCATAATAGTTATCATTCTTGGTGTGAACAGCCCTAAACCTAACCAACAGTGTTAACAAAAGCAATTGTGAGATAAAAAATATTTGCTAAAGCAACCTTTGAGCTCTGTTATAGTGACTCATGATTCACAGGACTCCAAGCGCGCCACATCACAAGTACAATGCTGTACCAGGTGAGCTTCTAAGCAATTTTACTTTGTGGAGCTGCAAACAAGTGGAGCTGCTTGTGAGATTCAAACCTCAAACTGTATTATCTTACAAATCATGTATGGTAAAAGTGTTTTGAGGTCATAATACAATATTGTGCAAGGAATTGCATGTCTTTATTAATCGAACATATGCCCCCATAATCATAAATAAGATTAAGATTGAAAGTATATAATCTATAAATACATAACAGTCATTAAAAAGTGATGACGACATGGAAAAATACAATTTTAATGTGATCTTCACATAAATAAAATAAATGATAAAAAAAAAAATGTTAGTGTATTACTAAAGAAAGAAAGGAAGAAAAAGAAAGAGGAAAAAAAAAAAAAAAAATCAAACTCTGGGGTATTAAAGTGCCTGACGAAGAAGAACGATCCAAGTACGGAAATTACATTGCATAATTTTTTGTATAATTAATCACACTAATTTAACAGCCCCAACAGAGAAGAAGGCTAGTGATGAGGATTCATGGTAATACCACTCATGTATGCAGGTCATGCCCCCCAAAGGCACTCACGCATGTAGTGAAGCATAATGTGATACACTGCTTATGCATAGACATTTCAGAATCTCGTAGACCGACCACCCAGGTGCTCCCATTACAACCTCAGCTGAGCTAAAACCTTATGTTTTACTGCTTAGTCATTTGGCAGCATGCACGATAACATGTTTCAGTGTTAAACTAAATCTTCCTGTGGCTCCGGTGTCATGGTGGACACCTTAATCAGCATGCAGGGTACGTCGCTAGAGATGTTGAGTTCAAACTAAATTAAACTCATCTCAGCTCACTGAGTGGCTTAAAATAGGATTTGGTGCTCAAATGTGATCTGAATCTGAGCTTAGGAAGAAATCTTACGTACCTTTCATTCAGGGGATAACAATTTCTTAGCTGTTTAATTTGATTAGATTTGAAGCCCTTCACTGAGCTCTCTGTAAACAAGCATACATTGAAGATATTAGTATTCAGATAGAATCACTGCATCTTGAGCATCACAATGACACTATTTATTCTAAGCCTCACTTTAGATTTCCTGGCATTGTGGTCTGGTCTGTATACAATGACACTTACGGCTTGGCTTCACTGCTTCAGATGGTTTCCTTGACAACTGTGCATTTTATAGACCTAGTATTTGGATAGAGGAGCTAAATGTATGTAGGACGGTAATTGAAGCCAAGAAGTCAATCAACCCTTTTCACAGCATCCAGCCAGTAAAAAAAAAAAAAAAAAGCAAGGAAGACCAAACTCTTGGCCTGTGGTGACTAGCAAGACAGCAGTTTTAACTGAGGCTCATTGCTTGCTCACCAAACAGGAAGAAGTGAGTTTTAGGCAATGCTAGAGGCGCAAAATACGAGTCTGTAAAGCAATATTGATGCCAGTGAAGTGTGTCCCTGGGCCCTTTCTATAAACAAAGAGCTTTTGTTACGGATAAAACTCTGAGACAGATCAAGGCTGAAAGCCTCAACAAGACTAGAACAACAAATCAAGGTCCCGTCGCTTTGTGTTTGCCCTGGGACTCTACATTCTATATTACAGCAGTGTTCTGTAGCACCACAGGGGGCTTTGGTAGGACAAACACTCAGTGGTATTTGAAATCACCTACATAGGTCTAGAGATAGCTGGCCGGTGGCCATGTAAAGTGGACCAAAGTGTAGCCAGACCTTGCCACATTGTATTAGATGAAGACTCTGCCCTGAAATGCCCAGAGACTGCAGGGGGACAAGCTCTTGCTCACTTTAGACTTCGGTGAGCAGGGCAGATACTCCTTGACATTTTTCTCAGATTCAGTTTGTTCTCCAAAGCAGAAGAGCAGACTTCTGGGAGAATGAGGCTATAATATACGTACATCATGTTCTGGTTGGTTAGTGGCTTAACATTTCTAACACGCATGTCTACGGTCTTTTAATGCTCTGTGATCTGGTGTAGAATGAGCTGCACAACTTGGAGCAAACAATGACATTGTGATTGTTTTTTGACAAATACCGCAGCTGCAGTTTATTCTGTGATATGATGAACATTTAACAGCTCATATTTGTACTGCCAAGATATCAAGGATTAAAGAACAAAAAGACACACTGATACTGCATCCAAAGTCATGTTTTGCCTACATTCTGCTGTCTGTAGAAAACAGTTACTCCATATCCACATTTAGAAGAAATTAGACCTTTTTCAGTAAACCTAAAAGTGAACATGCAATCAATCAGTAAATTAATCAATAAAACCATTTTTTTTTCAATACACTCTTTTTGACCTTTCACAAATTATATTGTAACATACTACTTCTACTATTACTACTACTAATAATATTAATAATAATGTAATCTAAATAAGCATCATAATCTAATACTCCATGTTAAAAAATTAAAACATTATTATTATTATTATTATTATTTGTATTATTGTTGTTGTTGTTGTTGAAAAAAATCCTACTGAAAGACACTTTCGGTAATTTAACTATTAATACAATAATAATAATAATGTAAGGGAAACAGGTCAATTTAGCTCAAAGGGAATCATTTAAGATTTTAAAGGGAATTTGGACAGAATCACTGTTTTACGGCTGATCACTGAGACGGCCAGCGATTCATTGAACGAGCCGTATAACATCAACTATGATAGCCGTATAACTATCAACTATGCAATGGATATTAATATCCAAAATATAGTGAAAACACTATTAATTAGCACAGTAACAAGATCGGCAGCTTAAGACATTAACTTGTAAGCACAAAACAAGATACTTCTCTTTTCAATATCAATAAAACTTTATTGGATAAATCTAAGACATATAAACTA
>NW_015629521.1:779382-784347 GCF_001515625.1 Sinocyclocheilus rhinocerous
GAGTTGTGGGCTGGTTGAAGTTTTAGACGGCACTCGAGGTCGGACTTAAGTCAGAACACGAAACTCTCAACGGAAAAGAAAAGAAACTAAAGTAAAGAAATAGAAGTAAAGTTTGACGAGACTAGGTGGCATTTCTCTTCATGGTTTTGGAGGATCTGGCGTGTAAGCATGATTAAAAAGCGTGCAATGACTAAAAAGCATAGCTCAAAAGCTATGACTAAAAAGCCGCATGGCTAAAAGTGATGACTTGAAAGCACATGACTAAAAGCGAAAAACTAAAAGCTAGACGCAAAAAGCAGCATGGCTAAAAGTGATGACTAAAAGCACATAACTAAAAAGCGAAAAACTAAAAGCTAGACGCAAAGAGCTAAAAGCGATGAATTGAAGCTAAAAACATGACTAAAAAGCAGTGATTTGATGGTGTCCTGAGTATTTAAACCGGGTTGTTGGCCACATCCCAAATGGTGTTTTGACCAATTAGACACTATCTTAACTCGGGATGTTGATATATTTCTCCTCCCAATTCATAAATCAAATGTTATCTCATCAGTCACATGGTCCGAGTTTTCCCGCTCTTGCAGAGTATAATTTTGGACATGATTTCTATAACAAGAATATGATACATTTGACAAAGAATTGATTGGAAGAAACGTTTCAAGCAAGAAGATTCAAACACGCATACTAAACATGAATATGAAGTTATTCAATAGTTATTAAAAAGACATACACAATACGTGATTAAAACATGATAGTCTAATATGTGGGTTACATACATGGTAAAGTTTGATGAGACTAGGTGGCGTTTCTCCTCATGGTTTTGGAGGAGCTGGTGTGTAAACCAGAGCACGCTCAAAAAGCGCTAAGAAGCGATGACTGAAAAGCACGACTAAAAGCGAAAAGCGAAAAGCCGCATGGCTAAAAAGCATATAACTAAAAAGCCGCATGGCTAAAAAGCATGACTAAAAGCGAAAAGCTAAAAGCTAGACACAAAAAGCAAAGTTTGATGGTGTCTTGAGTATTTAAACTGGGCTTTTGGACACATCCCAAATGGTGCCTTGACCAATTAGATATTGTCTTTGCTCGGGGTGTTGTATGTTTCTCCTCCCAATTCATAAATCAAATGTTATCTCATCAGTCACATGGTCCGAGTTTTCCCGCTCTTGCAGAGTATAATTTTGGACATGATTTCTATAACAAGAATATGATACATTTGACAAAGAATTGATTGGAAGAAACGTTTCAAGCAAGAAGATTCAAACACACACATACTAAACATGAATACGAACCCTTAAGCTGTTCAATAGTTATTAAAAATACATAATAATAAGTGATAGAACATGATAGTCGAATGTGTGGGTTACATACATGATATGGAGTTAAGCAATGGACTGATATTAGTTTATAAGCCTTTTTGAGTTAATTTTGGTGCATCTACATCTGTAAAAGACAGTTTCTGTGCAATTCTTTGAACATAAGGACATGTTCTGTGAAAACCAGAGGTTAAGAGGTCTCATAAGAAATCTCAGTCTGTTCTTTGTCTTCTAGGTGGGGGAAAGTCAATCCAAAGAGCTCGTGATCGTGATTACTATCACTGGTTTACATGTGATGGTCATGCTGTGCATCTCTTTGACCATTAATCTTGATTACTTGCCCCAAAATTGACAATCTCCTTGGAATTGTCAATAAGTGTTCTTTTGTTTAAATGCTGTGAGCTACTCAAAGCTGCTAGTTGGTGGACTTGCTTCAGGCTTGTGGCGCCAGGATCTGATTTACGAACATCCTGCGTCTTGGGCCTTTCTGTGGAATTCGGCTCCTCGTGTTTCAACCATGTTCTTGATCGAATCTTAAAATGTCTGATTCGGTCTGATACCCTACATAATAATAATAATAATAATAATAATTATTATTATTATTATTATTATTACTGTTATATAAAATGCAGTTTGTTCAACACAGTAATACTGGCTTGGAAAATTTGTCACCTAGACTTCTGTTTAATGTCCAACCATAATATCCAACCTTATTTAAAGGACAACTGTGTAAATGTAATGCTAGATATCGACTTAGTAACTAGCAGCCTCACTTGTGGTAAATAAAAAAAGCAATGTAGAGAAATGTGAGGGAACGTTTGAGAATGTGTAAACGCGCTGGAGGGTAGGGAACTAATCCGATCAAATAAGGGGAGCAGAATAAATCCATGTCAAACATAACCAATTAGCAAGCAGATAAGGACTGCATGCTTCGCTGTGACAGAAACAGCACTGCTAAGGATGCTGCAGGTATATTTGTCTCCATGAGCGACTGTGTTTCACTTCAGTCTCAAAGTTAACATCCTTTAGCCTCATGATATTATTTGCATCATCAATCATTGTGATGCTAGCTAGCTGGGGACATACAATATTAAAATGTTTTCTAGAAGTGGGAAAATGAGCCAAGTCCTGGAGGGAATTTGTTTGGCCATGTCTCACAGTAATATCTAACTTGACTTTTATATTCTTAATATTTTAATCTAACTGCAAGCTCTTGGCTTAGAAGGATTGGGAAACACTGGAAATGAGAATCGGACAGTTCACCTGATGAATTCTCCTGACACTAAGAATGTTTGGATTATTTATTCTTATCAGATATTTTCAACTGGGGCAAGAAGCTTTCATTTGGAGTAATGCAGTAGATGCTCTGTTTTGAGTTACAAAAATGCTGCCTTAAGGGAAACAAGGGGAAAAGTGCATAAAACTCAACAACCTAACCCTCTCACCTCCTCTGACATGCAACTTGAAGAACAAGAGCATGTGTTTGTCAGAGCGAGTCTATATCTCCATGTTAACGATACATATTTGAGCAGAAAGAGAAGCTGAAAAAACCAAGCCTGCCTTCACCATGCTAGCTCAGCCATTTATAATGAACTTCAAGGTCAAACGCAAAACCGCTGCTGTCTGAGCACTGAGGCTGCCAGCAGAGGAAACTGACTGTAACGGTGAGGAACTGTAAGAAGAGGAAAAGACAAACAGGGGCGTCTGTTAAAAACAGTCCAGTGCACAGAAAGAGGCATGCGAGTACTAGACTCTTTCATGTCTTATTGCACCTAAACTTTCAAATACAAGTTTATGTTAAAAACACACAAGTTACAAAAACAGTCGGTTATGTCTGTGAAGGTAAAGAGTTGGGAAATAAATTGCATGTTTACATTAGATCTGTGTGGCAGCAGCGTAATATACAGTAAATAAATCAATAAATCCACTGCTATCTTGTCTCCTTTGAGGCTGGGACTCTAAATAGTGTTCTGTGCTTGTCAGTGCAGCCAAAGACAGAACAGTTAGCATGCTTTGCTCGACCTTTTGCCATGGCATTAGAAATTGTATGCCATTGTCACTTGTGAAAACAGAATGGCGGCGCCGTGGGTGGAAATGTGCAGATTAAGGAATGCTAATATTATAATAAGATCCCCTTTCTACGTCACGGGGGAGCGAAATCTGAGTGCCTCATTTTTTTACAAGCTTGCTGAGAAAGGCTTACCAAACATTTTTACTGGGGGTGCGTTTCCTGTACAACAGCATAACTCTGCTTAACCACCATAGTACTATGCATTGTTGTGGAAACGGACTAGCTAGTCACGACTATTTCATGAACATGGCCGCATGTCTGTCGTTTGAACCACATTAGTTCAACAACATAGGGCCCATTGTTAATGACATCACATGCATGTGGTGGAGGAATAACTTCTGCTATTTAACTGATTAGAGATCTCTAAGATTTATTGAACATGGCACCTGATGACTAATTTACAATTTTTTGTTCCCTTTCATTTTGCTTTATTTGATGTTTGAGTCATCACAGGTTCCCTCTTGCGTCACACTCCGGGGTTCCCTTAGGCATTTATGCACATGCACACTCTTCAAAAACGGAGCTTATTGAGGATGCACAAAAATACATACATTAAAATGCATTTATATTTAGACAGAATGGAATATATAGATTGTACTGCATGTTAGCTTGCTTATAGTGTCCATAAGCATATTTAAGGCCATATGTCTTACTAACAAGAAACTATGCTTCTAACAAAAGGTCGAGAGCTGTAGTTCCAACCACTTACGTAAGTTTGCGACACTGTTTGCGAATGTTCGTTTGAACTATGGCAGGGGTGGCGAACCTAGATAGATAGATAGATAGATAGATAGAAAGAAAGTCAGATGATAGATAGCTAGATAGATAGATAGACAGATAGATAGATAGATAGAAATAGTCAGATGATAGATAGATAGATAGATAGATAGGATATGCGGTCCTGAGAGCCGCAGCCCTGCAGAGTTTTGCTTCAACCCTAATCAAACACACCTGAACAAGGTAATCAAGGTCTGAACGGTTACTAGGAAGCTACAGGTAGGTGAGTTTTAATTAGGGTTGGAGCTGAACTCTGCAGGGCTGCGGCTCTCCGCATAGTTCGCCACCCCTGAACTATGGTTTCGGGAATCACCAAATCATTGAACTATGTTGGTAACGATGTAACTTGCGACCATAGTTGGCTAACGATGCTTTTGGGAAATGCACCCTGGGTTGTTCTTTTTTACATTTTCTGGGTTGATAGATGCACCAGGGACCCGATTATAGCACCTAAACACAGAAAAAAGTCTGATTTTCATGATGTTTAATACTAAGTACATCTTTACATGTCATTTTATAATTATGTTTATTGTCTATGGTTAAACAGTAGAGCTTAAGAATGTTAGTCAATACATAAAAATAAGTGTACTTCTTTTAAGCATTATGAAAGATTATTAAAACAATGATTTAAAATATACTTTAAAGTAAAAGTTTTAATTGAAAGTTTAATTGAACTTTTTAACGCTGTACTTTAGTAATGTAACAGTAATGGAAGCGTATTATCTTTAAGTACACTTTATTGGCATTTTACTTTCATAATGTTATCTTGAAGTATATATATATATATATATATATATACAGTGGGTA
>NW_015629521.1:784563-802912 GCF_001515625.1 Sinocyclocheilus rhinocerous
ATTTTTGCAATTCTGTTTGGAGGGACTACTGACGCACAAATGATAGGCTTTACCTTAAAATTACTAAATTGAATGAAGCTGAATCCTAGTAGTTAACACATTATCCAGCCACAATAAAAACTGCTATTATTTTGGCTTGCATATTACAATACACTACATGTGAATGCATAATCAACAGCAACACAGCAAAGCAGAGGCCATGAGAGCAAAACCTCCTTCTGTTGATTATCTTTCATTACAGTCTGTTTGTTATTTGTTATCATCTGGCAATTTTCCCATTTAATTGACTGATTAGAAATATCAGCAGATGCCCACCCAAAACATCGCCACCATCATTATGCAAAGTTATCACTAATTAATAATTCTGCATCATTTGGAGAATCTTTTCTTTTAATTATGGAGATGCATGAAAGTTTTCCATCTGATGAAATCATAATTACCTGCGGGTGTGTTGTAGAGTCATAATTTTCTCTCGGTGTCCAGGGTTAATATCATCAGGATGCATTACGCCCCTTCTGCCCATTAGCTCGCCTTGTGTTTAATGGGTATTTTTAAATGGAACACCTACGTTACCAGGCCAGACACTTATCTCAGCATGTATACACACTGTCATATCGGCTGTCATGAGGAGCAATGTGTTTTGATTTTCCTAGGAGGTTAATGGGGATAGGTGTGCTTCATTAGCGTGTGGATAACAAACTGATGTGGATAAAACATGCATAAAACAACACACGACTGTAGAGAAAGCTGTATTTTAAATGCTGTAGAAAGAGATACTGGATCATCAAAGAGATTCTGCTCTGTCTAATCCACTGGATTGAAACCGAGGGCTAAATGCAATGTATACCCCCCTGCAGTCTATACAAACTTTATTTCATATAAACACACACAAGTAGACCACCAAAGAGATGGCAAATGTCAGACAGTTTGAAAGTCTCCATTTGATCTGGGTTTTTTGGGGGGATTAAGCCCAAACACGGTTCGAGGAGAGAGGTCCTGTCCATTTGAGCTACTTTCAAGATTCTCAGATATCCTTTGGAAGATCCTGTTATCTTAGTCTTTTCACAAATGGCTCAGGAAAATAAGCATCTCTTAGCCCAAAAAATAAATATATAAAAATAAGTACATAATTAAACATTAAATTCTCTGGAAACAGTACTGTGTAGCAGCACAGAAACAGTTAACTTATTACAGTTAAGGATGTGTTGCAAATAAATTGAACTAATATATATATATTTTTAAAATGTCAGATTTTAAAAATGGACCCTTATGACTGGTTTTGTGGTCCAGGGTCATTATAATGACCCTGGACCACAAAACCAGTCATAAGGGTCAATTTTTAAAATCTGACATTTTTTGATCATATGAAAGCTGAACAAATAAGCTTTCCATTGATGTATGGTTTGTTAGGATAGGACAATATTTGGTTGAGATACAACTATATCGGCCAACGAGTTGGTGTTTTTTCAATGTATGCTTCAGACACGGGTCACGACGAGGCGTTCCCCATAGCGACCCCTAGAGGACGCAGTGCCTCGTTCCCTACTCAGGGAACCATGGTTACATAAGTAACCTGAGACGTTACTTAATATCCTAATGGTTTTGGCATAAAAGAAAAATCGATCATTTTGACCCCAGAATGTTTTTTTGGCTGTTGCTACAAATATACCCAAGCGACTTAAGAATGGTTTTGTGGTCCAGGGTCACACACACACACACACATATACACTGAACAAAATTATAAACGCAATACTTTTGTTTTTGCCCCTATTTTTCATGAGCTGAACTATATTTCTCAGTCTCCTATGTTTATGTTCAGTTATTTTACTTTAATGGCAAAGAAAATAACCTATTCATCGCCATTAAAGTGAAATGACTACACATAGGAGCCTGATCAAAATGCTCATTTTTGAAGAAAATTTCAAATGGCACTTCGAGCTCTTTATACATATACAGTGTGTATATATAATTTGCATAGTCAAAAATTACACGATTTACCCAGTTTATATGAATTATCAGAATAAACTGATCCACTATGACGAATTAGATTTTCCAACCCATATGAGTGTGAGAGAAGAGAACTCTCTTCCTCTGCTCAGACAAGATTGGTCACGCTACATCACCACTTGTTGGATAACCTCCCTAACACTGGTCTTGTGTAGTTACACTGAAGCATATTAGTCTGTTTCACATTGCATTTTATTCTGAGCAAAAACGGTTACATAGTGCTTCCCTCAAATCATTTTGGAAAGATTGTATTAAAGGGGTCATATGATGCGATTTCAAGTTTTTCTTTCTCTTTGGAGTGTTACAAGCAGTTCGTGAATAGATAAGATCCCTAAAGTTGCAAAGACTAAAGTCTCAAAGCCAAAGAGATATTCTTTATAAAAGTTAAGACTGGTCCACGCCCTCCTAAAACGCCTCATTTAAACACGCCCCCAAATGTCTACGTCACTGTGTGGGAAGATTTGCATAACACCGCCCAAATGTTTACGCAAAGAAAGAAGGCACAACTATGATTGTTGTTTATTGTTGCCGCCGCCGCCATGTCGTGGAGATGCTGTGTGTTTCATTGTGAAAGCGAAATTCTGACAAATAATGCTGACTCACAGCCTGTAAGTATGCTTTCATATTTAAAGTATTTGCCACTGATGATTCAAAAGCGAATGCAACGCATTCATTTACGCGGCGCGATGTTTACGCTGCGCGATGCAACGCAACGCGTAAAAAGACAGTATAAGTCATTGAGTGCACATGAACACCACCACAATTCCAAACAGTTCTGTAAAAGAATCACATGCCATTTAACCAATTTTATTACTATTTTAAATACAATTTTAATATGATATTTTATATTATATTTCAATTTTAATATATATTTTTGTTAAACGTTTAACTAGTCAACTTAAAAACATAACTACATGATTCAAGTAACATTTTTAAACTTGCAAACCCATCTGATTAAAGAAAGTTCGGTTACATTTTATTTTACAGTACTTGTATTTACAGTGCGCTTACCCACAGTAAAAAATCAAATTAACAAAATGTCGGAAGGGCAAAAATATTTAAGTTGAGCTAATTTTCTTGCTTGGGCTTAGTTGAGAAGATATATTATATTAAGTCTACACAAATATATTTTAAAAACATTGAATGAAGGTTTATTGTCGAATCCAGTCAACATTCAGAATGCTAGTTGTTGACTAAACTAATAAAAACAATTCTGCACGCGCACAAGCCTGAGTGACTTTGCGGGAGAAACAGCAGGTAAGTTGCACTAAATAAATGTAATTTTTTAGACTAAATTTATCAACAAAAATGTACAGCATATCCGATGTTTTTGAGTGGATATTTAGAAGTGTTTTATAAGTCGTATGTCCGAAGAAAAAATTATATTTATGTTAAGTGTATGTCAAGTTAATGCATCAGGTAAGTGGCACTGAATAAATATTTGTATTTAGACTGATTTTTTCAAAACTTATATGTTAAAAAAGGTGTAAATGTATTATTTAAAACGTATATATTTATACACAAACGTGCAACATAAAAATATAAAAACATCGAATAATCATATTTGGCTCCCAAACTCTGGAATAGCCTTCCTGATAACGTTCGGGGTGCGCTGTATGTCTGCGGGAAATTAGCTGTTTAAGTGAAGGGAACGTGGTCTTTCTTCTTGTTTAATCCATGAAACATGTTACTATCATAAATTTTAGGTTTAATTTGTGTTGTATGATATTTTTATGTTTCTGTGAAGTGAAAAGATGGCATGAAGAGATTGCGCTGTCTTTCTCTTTTATAAGCCATTGATGCTTACTACGACGAAATGTGTAATGTAAACCACAGTAATGCACTTATTTGAAGTTAACGTGGGCATGTTGAATGTTGAATTTTTGCGTGTGCAAACTTTTGCAATTGTCCCGTGAAGTTAAAGACGACATTAAATGTGACTAACAACAAGCTTTGCTGAAATCTCGCTTTTTTTCAAACACGCAAACTCCAAACAGCGTTTCTGTTCTTGTGGATGGCGCTTCGGAAGAGGAGTTTGTTCCAAACATGAATAAACAACTGAGTCATTTCACAAGGCCGTTGTCAAAGCAGGGTATGTCTCAGTCAGTTCCCTAGGTAGTGAATCACTAGATGGTGCACACGAGTCCCTGCACTGATAAAGAGACCATGGCTTAATAAACATTGGGACAATTGATCAATCAATTTGTAAAACATCACCACCGGTATTTATCAACAAAAGGCAGGGCCGTTATATTTTGATATTATTTTTATGCTGTTTAAGGTAGACTTATAATATGAAATGTGCATGTTCTGTTACAAATAACAGTCAACATAAATGCTCCCCATGTTGTGCAATGGATTGAGATTTGTGTGTGTGTGTGTATATGTGTGTGTGCCAAAAAAAAAAAATTTAGCAACTGCTGTTTCTTCACAAATGTAATTAACTGATATTGTTACATTTTAAATAATTTAAAAAGTATAATTAAATTTTTTGAGATAAATTGTACTTTTCTTTCTCCATCAGGGTGTGGCCGAAGGTTTCATTGATGCTTGGTCATCGTTGCAAGATTTCAGATGCTGGCCAGTCAGTTCTTCGAAGGCACCAAACACTGCCATGTGACCAGACCGCTCCACTGCAACTACATAGTGTGTGTGTGTGTGTGTGTGTGCGTGTACTTTCAACACTAAGACTTGAGGTAATATGTCTAAATGTTTAGAGTTTTTTTACAACAATTAAAATGTGCTTTATTGTTCTCAGTGGCATCTACATTAATATTAGTCTGTTTCATTCTTATTCCGAGGTCACCGTAGCCACCCAGATCCAGTCTGTATCCAGATCAGATGGTCACTGCAGTCACCCGGATCCAGTCCGAATGCAGTCCAGATAGTGGATCAGGACCTAGAGATGACCTCTACAGCCCTGAATGTCAGAGGAGCCAATGACAACTAGATGAGCCCCAGAGACAGATCCCCAGTGAATACCTCGTCACCTAGACGGCCATCGGGACAAGACCGCAGGAACCAGACCAGTCCTCTGCACAATCTGACTTTGCTGCAGCCTGCAATTAAACTGCTGGTTTCATCTGGCCAGAGAAGAATGAGTTTTGGTTCCTTCCACACACAATTTTTCTGTTTAATACTGTAAAGCTGCTTTGAAACAATCTGTATTGTAAAAACCGCTATATAAATACAGTGACTGGACTGGACAACTGAAAACTGGAGCACTTTAAAGGGATAATTCACCCAAAAATGGAAATTTGCTGTTATTTTACCTCAGGCCATCCAAGATGTCAGTGACTTTTTGCTTCGGTAGAACAGTAAAGAAGATTTTTACATAAATTGTTACAGTTACATAAATATACATTGATTGGCCAAACGCATTCAATACAAAACTCTGGCACTCATTTTTAAAAAGCCATGTAAACACACAGTTTACATATACTTACTGTACTCCACGAACATGGAAAACAGTGATAGATCACTTCCTCACTTACATCACTTCATACTTATTACTGGCGGTGCAAATGCAACTAGGAAAATGGCCCTAGGGGAAAATTTAGCTCTGTAATGTCTTTGATTACTTAATTTTAGGGAATTAATTATTATTAATTCATTCAGGTTTTGAGAGGAATCGAATCTGAAAATTTGAGGTCCACCTGATTAAAACTGATTTCAAATTTGATAGTTTACACTCTATCAGCTACTCGGCCAGCGAGACGTTAATGTCAGTGTATATTACCAATTTGACTATATGTATATTCCCTGGCCACAGGTTAATACAATTATGATAATTTGTAAGCTCTTAGAGAGGTAACGTGATCTTTGGCAAGGGTTTGACTTTAAAATTATACGACACCAGACAATGATTCTTTATAAATGAAACACAATTTATTGGCTATTCTAGATTACATTAAAACTAAGCTAAAATTGATACTTTTATAAAGTTTCCTAATGTGAGTCTTGTACTTACTATTAAAGTTTACTTCATTTCATCATTCTGCCTTTGTCGTGCCTATTCGTTCAAGATTAAACTTCACATATTACACACATTTTAATAACCTTATTTCCTAAAGAAAAGGGTAATAAACACTGATTAAAGTTGCACCGATTACATGAAACACGTCAAGCATATATATAAGACATACAACATATTATTTGTGAATCTGGTTGACCTGTTATGCGCATAACTGATTACGTTATCTGTTGAAATTGTCTGTTGTAAGTTTCGTGTCCCTTTGTCTGTGACAGGAGAAACGCGCGCTTTTCCTGGGACGTAGTAAAAGATACGTCCCTTTTTTGGAATGCAGGATGTGAGGGGAATCATGTGTTAGTCACGTATAGGTCCCGTGCTGGCAGGCCTGAGGGCGTGATTAAATTACTGTCCTTTTCCTGTTTGGATATAATAGTTACATTCATTGGTGGTCACAAGACATCACGAGGAAGCTATAAGTTGTAGTCCTCATACAAAAGATCTCTGTGGTATCTCTTGATTAGATTAATCCAGACCTCATGATGGCTGATAGGGGCATATCAGTGTCTGTTATGGATAGAAATCCTACAGCTCTCATTGGATGGCTGATCCCAGTCATTCTAGATTAATGGCTGAAATGTTTGTAAAGATGCTGCATGAAGAACAGGATGAGGAAGATGAGGTGATTCTTGTCCTGATTCAGAGTCTGAAATATCTGATGCTGATGACCTAGACTATGTGCCACAGGGTCAATCTGGAGTTGTGGGTGTAAATCCAGCTCTCCTAGACTCATTTGATGACATTGAAGACTTGTCTGATGAGTCCTCTGAAGAGGAAACTCAGACCCAGTCCACATTGGCCACCCCTGGCCTACACCATCTTCACTGCACAACACCTTGATTACATGGGTGGTGTGACCAATGCATGATGGCTATTCATCAAGGACCTGGTCAAAGAGCTTGTCATGCCACAAGAAGTGCTTAAAGGGCACGGCCCACCTTCAAAATCATATTACAGAGGCAATGGAAGATGTGGAACAAAAGAAAAAAGAAAAGAAAAGAAAAGTCAGCAGCTGGTGTTCCCAGTAAACAGGCCTGTGTGCAAGGAGCACAAATAGTGCTGTAGTGGTCATTTGTGAGGCATGTAAGCACTGAGATGGCAATTTGAGATGGCGCTGTATACCCACGTGATTTTATTTTGTAAAGTTTTATTTTCATCTATTTGGTCACATTCACTACAGTTGCGCTATAGACAGTTCAATTTCAATGCTATTGTTATCAGTGATATGTGCATGTATTGTGTGACAAAGTGGCAAATAAACATAGTTCAGGTGTTATAAAATTTGTTGGTCTTAATAACTGCTAAAATAATTACTTTAACAAAATTTAAATCTTCTTTATTCTTTTGTTTTATCACGCTTGCATTGATGGGTCATTTTTGGCTCATGTGTGCAAACTTGAAGTAGAAACACAAAACCTAAGAAAAAAATTTAATATTAATTTGTGGTCACTGACAAAAAAAGATATTCTGAATATTCATGAATCATGGAATTAATAGATCAGGGAATATTAAGTGCTGAAATAAACGGATTTCAAACGATAAAACAAAAATTGCCCAGCCAAGCTTGATATAGGAAATTAAAACGGGTCATTTTAGATCCATGTTGTGCATGAAGGGGTTTGCATAGCTTGTGCATTAAAGGGTTAAGTAGTATCCCCTTATATGAATCACTAATGTTTGCTTTTAAACACTGATTTTTGCTTATAGTCATATTAGGTCCACTAGGTCCTAGTATACAGTAGCAGATTTTTACACGGTCTCTGACAAACCCTCCCTTCCCCCAACTATTAATTTATCCATGTGCTCCATCTGGTCCCCGTGAATGAGCTTGGCTGCAGAACAAGCCTCAGGTGTGGGGAAAAGCATCTTATCTCTCAAGGTGGAAGAAGCTGTCATTCCAGCAGTGCTCCGCTGCCCCACACTCCGCTCAAGGCCAACTCCACACAGGGACGTTTGCTGCTCTACTTGTTTTTGATCTGCCTCTCTGCCCTTGAAATTGGATGATTTTTCTGATCTTCTATGCTCCTCCCTGAGGGTTAATGTGGTACTTTCAGTACTACAGAATTCCCTTTCATTTTGGTGGTCATTTGTTAAATTGGTTTCATGCAGAAAGAGAGGAAAACAAATAAGAGGTTTGACAAAATTGATTTGAACAGTTGTGACTGTTTATTTTCGGGTCTTCATTTAGCTAAGTGTCTTCTGGCGAGAATTTGCATCCCTGAAAAGTCTCCTCATCTCATTATACTCATCCTTGCCCAATGACAACGCTATCTCTTCAGTGCAAGGAAAGACAGCGAGAGAGAGACCCTCGCACTTGTCATTTTACTATGTCCAAGACTGTGATCTGGTCCCAAAGTAATTTAGATTTTCAAGGGTTTTTGTGGCTGCTTTCTCAGTTGTGATTACTGAGTCTATATTTGGTTAGTGCTAGCCTTAGGCATCATGCCTGCAGTGCAGAGTGTCTGATGCATACTTCACACAAAAATGACAAGAGCTTTTCCAAAACAGCAAGCTCTAATCCAATTTGCAGAGTAAAAGTCACGTTTATAAACTAAAATTAGCTCTTCCAAGGAAGAACTAGCTGCAGTATTTGCAGGTTTACAAGGTTTGTGACAGTAGCTGCATTTACATGGATCCTGAAAATCCATTTGTAATTGGACTAGTAGCCCAGATGGAATAAAAAAGTAACATGTAACCATGTCAGTCAGAATTAATTGGCTAAATCCGTCTAAAATTTCATTCAGATTGTAAGGGGTGGTTTATATCTTTTCTAATCCATTCAATGGCACATCTTAACACTTGATCGGACTGAAAACCGAAACTGGAGAGTTATGTGCATTTGTAATGACGTAACAATATCATGATGTGTGATGCACAGAATGAGCTGTTGCTGTCGAATCATACAGTAAGTGTCATAAATGACTCTTGTGCCATACTAAAATTCTCTTTCCACTCATTGTCTGTGAAATGGTTCAAGACAAATTGACTCTTATCCACAGATACCTTGTTTTGGGCATGGGAAGCAGCATTACTGCTTGATAAAAAGCACCACACACAAAGCTTCTGTGCTTGTCATCTCCTAATTAGGACCCAAAATAAATAAATATTAAATCTGTTTTTTTAAAACAAATAAAAAGTAGGAGGATGGCTAGCATACACATCTTACATCATCAAGGAAACTCAGAAGATATAATCCGATTGGAAGATTGTGCGCACATCAACCTTTTTTAAAACAAATAAAAATAAGTAGGAGGATGGCTAGCATACACATCTTACATCATCAAGGAAACTCAGAAGATATAATCCGATTGGAAGATTGTGCGCACATCAACACAATCACTTCATTTGGCGTTCATGTGAACACTATGGGCCAGAATTACTAACAGCTTGCGCCAGCGCAAACCAACTTTTGCCATTAAAATAGAACCGTCAGGATTTAGTAAAGAGGCGCAGTTAAGAATTAGCGCTGAAAATGCGTGGACACAGTTATTTTTGCACTTGACCTTACTGAATATGCATTTGTAGGAGTTTCCCTTTCAGACACAAAATTTATGGGAGGAGAGTATTAAAATGTATTAAAACGCAACGCGATTTACTTACATTTGCGCTCATCAAATTACTGGTATTTGCGCCATTATTTAACACACCATAAAAGCATGTCTTAAAGCAAGTGGTAATTTGCGCTGCTCTTGATGGAGTGTGCTGGTCATTCTGGAAATGATCTGGCTGCGTCTGTGTTCTTTAATGTGCACACTGTTAGTAAATCACCCATAGAATTTCCCCCTTCTATCGGTGCTTTTATGGAATTGCGCTCTAACGCTAATTTGCCCTGTTTAGTTAATCTGGCCCTTAGTTCGGATTCAGCAATCTGAATGATTTCAAAAGGTGTCCATGTAAACGTAGCTAATGTTGTGGTATTCGAGATAGGACAGAAATCGGTCTCAAGTCCAATTTCAAGACCATATTTTCATGTTCTTGTGCTGACACGGACTCCAACTCTGGTCTCGAGTACTACAACACTGTGCCTAGATTTCACGGTCTGTGCCGACTCGTGCATATAAGCCACACTCATAAGTATGTCTCCAGACAGCTGCAGACATTTGAGTGACAACGACACAAACCCAGGTTTCATCCACTCCAACTTCTATTCTCTGTTTTGATTTGGGACCAAGTCTGGACTTGAGTACTACAACACTGGTTTGATATTCAAGGGGGAATTCATTAGACAAACAGCATAGACAGTCAACAAAAAACCTGTGCTAAGTAAATAAAACACAACCTTCTGCAGTAAATTAGCATGTTTACTTAATTTGCAATAGACAAAAAAAGACAATTGAAAGTAAATGAGATATCCTCTAACTGTACAGCATCTGCTTTTCCATCTAGAGTTTTATATTTCACATATTTCTAACAATTTTGCCTGAACTCATTCAGATTTCATGCAAACTAACCAAAATCTGTACAAACTGTAACAGGCTAACCCTTAGGACTGAATACTACACAACATAAGTAGACTTGTCTAGCTGCATACGCTTTCTTGGAGTGCTGCTGCATTCTGAAATATATCTGACTACAAACATGTATTTTCAGCATTGTTGCAATGGGTGCTATAGAAGGAATTAGCATAATTTTCTTTTGTATGTTAATTTTTTTCCTTTTCTGTCATCTACTGTCTTGGCAGTTTGAAGAGAATCTTCCTAAGTTTATTAAAGTCTTATAACGAACTACATGACTAACACGTCGATTTAGGCCCAATCCCAATTCTACCCCTTAGCCCTTCCCCTTTCCCCTACCCCTCCGTTTCGCGCGTTCACATGAAGGGGTAGGGGTGTCTCGCAGAGAGAGAGAGATGAAAGTTGCGTGCATGCGCGTCTGTGCGTTTCTCTTTTTAGAGTGAGTTTACTTCAAAAACAGCAATTGTGTGTTTGTGTGTCAGTAAGCAGCACATTAATATAGAACGATAATTAAAGGCTCCAATGCTCACCAGCATAGGTGTGTGTATTGTAGGAGCTAGACGACATATGATGACGTGTGACAGCATAGTAGTGGTGTCCCAATTCTTAGGGGAATATTTTCACCCCTACCCCTTGACACTCTGTTTCAAGGGACAAGGGGAAGGGGAAGGTGAAGGGGTATAAAATAGAATTGGGATTGGGCCTTAATAGCACAGACATTTGAAGGTAATTCTGTCACCCACCGGGGAAAGGTCTGTTACCGCCAAACCAATGTAAGAATGTTCAACCAGACGGCATGCAGCTGGATAACCACAGCATTCTGGGAAATAAATTGGTGGATCTAGTGGGAATGTGTCACTGCAACTGAACCTGATGGGTCAAAGTGAACACAGGTGAGTCTTTGAGACATGAATGATTTCAACGGCAAATCACATGCTTGCAGTCAGTTTAAGGATGTTCCGGGTCACTTTTTGTCACAAAGCAAGGCCAGACACAACAGATAAGTGCAAAACAGGATGGTTTATTGACTTGGTAAGTGGAAGACTGGAATGGGTGAGTTAAAGGCAATGTTCAACCAGACGGCATGCAGCTGGTGTATTTTCTCACCTATGTTTTTGGTACCTGTATCCAATCTGGACCGGATTTAAAGGTCTAGTATTTAATCAAATGGTAAATCTGTGAGAGGACTTACAAAACGAGACTCCCAGAAACAGGGTCAAAAATACCAACCAATTAAACCATTGACAATGCATGCAAGTCTTACTGTGAAAGTCTCCTCGTTTAATAGTAAGCTGTCTGAAGTATGTTTTTGTCAAAGTCCATTTTTCAACTAGAAAATAGAAAGAAATTACCACAATCTGGCTATGGCCAGGTTGTCTAAACCATTGAATCTGACCCTATGACCTCTATACAAAGCACAATGTGTGCTCTCTGACAAAATGAGTTTCTCCACATCGGCCTCGGAACGGTGAGGTGAACAGGATAAAAGGATCCCACAGCCACATTACAACTAGAAAATTAGCCTGTCAGTGTCTAGAGACACTACAAAGTGATAGTTGCCTAGACTGTCAATACAGGGACAAAAATATCTCCAGTTTCAATAAAAATGTCTTAATTTGTGTTCTGAAGGTAGACAAAAGTCCTACGGGTTTGGAAAAAAATGAGGGTAGGTAAATGATGACAACATTTTAATTTTTTGGTGAACTATCCCTTTAAAGTTTCCTTTCAAGTTAGTGAAATTAAAAACTGGAACTAATTAATGAAACTAAAAATAAGTGAAAATGAAAATGATCCACACCAAATTTCAAATAATTAGTCATATCTTTGCACTGTACATATACAAAATCCACAAGTGATGCCATGCATGGGGGAAAGCACATTTGAGAAAAACAGGCAGTCCTAAAGAAATATGTTGCCTTTTTCATTCAACATAATTTACTTCACTTTCAAACTCATCAAATTTGGGTTCAAATGAAATTAAAACTAGAAAAATGCACTTCTATTTTGTCTTATTATTTAAAATATGTGAAAATATTGAATTCCAAATATAGAATACATAAAATCTAACTATAAAATTTGCCCTAAGATGTCAGTCGTTTAAAAAAAAATGTCAAGATGCTAAACATATTACACAACTTGGTGTGAAAATTACACAAAAAAGGCAAGCATATACACTCTTAGAAGTACACTACTAAGTAGACAAATTTTATAAACTAATGAGTTTTCAGGGAGTTTATTTTCTAAAGGTCCACAAGGCCAAAAAGTGATCTTAACTGAAAAAAAAAACACCCTTAATCAGAATAATGAGTATAATAACACTGCCACTGTTCAAGTAGCAAGAGTTGTGAAAAAAAAACAGATGTGGACTAGAGACTTCATCTCACATAATGAAGATAAATCGTAAGGTGCGATAGATGAGCTAAGTCAAGCTGAACATAATGCAGCTGCTAATTTGGAATGTTGCTCACAGAGTCGCTGCAGTGTTTTTGCGACATGTTTGCAGGGCCTTTATCACAGCTAGCCAGACCTCCTACAATTGAAAATATGTGCTTCACTGCATGATGCTGTCGGCAAACGGTGGGAATTTGAACATTCCATTTAATAATTTCAGCGAAATAAAGCAAGCAACATGTAATGCGGTCTGCTCAAGGGTAACACAGCTTGGCTGAGTGCTTGTGTGTGTGTGTGTGTGTGTGTGTGTGTGTGATACGTGCGAGTGAATGAAAGCATGCAAGCAACTCGCACCGACAAAACAGTTGCGCTGCCACAGCGTGAAAAATGGGTCCGTTGTTCATTCAACACTGTCATTCTGATTATTTTCTCAGCAACAAGGGTCACTGCATCTCTGTCTGGTCGAGCCTGCGGAAGGTAAACTTAATTTAGCGCTGTATCTCTTTCCGTTCCATCCAATACCACATGGCTCCCAAACATAATCAATTATCTACGCTGAAATGGTGGAGAATGCCGAATGCTGATAAGGGTTTGTTGACTCTTCCTAATGAAGAGTGGCAAAGTAAAAACGATTTGATTTGGTACCTTTGGGGTGAGTTTTGGTCTTTTTTCAGGGGATAAAGAGAGAAAGAAATTTCCTCTCAGGGATAGAAACGTAGTTTCCAATAAGTCTCACCCTTAGTAGTAATATGGCTGTCTCTGTGCATGTGTGCGTGTGGGTAATATGGTTTGGAATATGTTATACATTTTGGAATTTTGACATGAGGAAGCAAAATTCCACCTCTTTTAGTCTAACGTAACGTACAGTTTCTGGGTTAACAGCATATGGAACACCGTTTGCCTTACATGATCAACAAGAAATGAACGTATTTCTGATATACATTCAGATCAATGAGTAATCAATAACATCTTTTGTTGTAGTTGTTGCTTCTTTTTTTCCTGTGGGGATGTACTGTTTCCCTGGAGAAAACACCCGAGTGGTAAAGCCATGCGATTTCATGCTTTCCATTTTACCCCCAGCTATAGAGACTCACTAAAACAGTAATATGTTATATCAAACATCTGTAGTGTAAGTGGTGTAATCTATAATATCGCTCATTGCAACTAGAATACTTTAACACTTACATCTCTTTTTGAATTAACTTTTTTACAGCCTATATGAGAAACGCCAACTACCTACATTTTTACAGAACTCTAAAAACGTACTTATGCTTAAAATTCACTAGTTTCCAGCTGAAATGAACAGGAGTAGCAGTAAAACTCCAACAACTTTTATTCCTTTACACATAAATTATGATTACAGGAGCAAATTATTGATAAACACCTATTTTCATGTACTTTCTTGTGCAATGCCTGTTATCACCTCAAAACACTTTTACCATAGTTCATGATTTGTAAATTAATACATTTTCACGTTTGCATCACAAAACAAGCTCCACATATATGGCTTTTCTGGCATAGTAAACTTGCTCAATAGCTCACCCGGTACAGCATTGTACTTGCGATGAGAAGTGCTTGGGTACAAGTCTTGTGAAACACAAGCTTACTTGTCCCCTCTAAAACTGTTGTCGTAAGTACAACAACCAATGTTTTGCCAGATTCGCGCTCATCTGTTTTGGATGAGCACAAAATGTGCAAGCAACGTAATAGTATTATGCAGCAAAATGTTCTGTGATCATATTTAAAATGCCTTGCATGCTGATTCACTTGATGACTTATAACTAGCAAAAAAAAACTTGTACTCACAGGCAAAAGAAAACATTTCAGCCTGTAAAATGACTCCACGTAACACTGACCTTTAATAAAAGATGCAACATATGCAGGAAGTTGAATATTTATGTTTGCTTCTGTAACACCCAGTGCACGGGTGCCAGGGCAGGACTGCTGTTATTAAACTTTAAACAAGAATTATGTGAGTATCAGTCAGTCTCACATAGATCTATGATAAATTGGTAAATAACTAAGGGTTGGCATAACATCATTAATTTAAAAGGTGAAGTGCACTAGTTCTGCCCTACAAGCAGCGCAAATCAGAATTTGTTATGTAAAGTTTCTTGATTATTTCTCTCTTTGTGCTTGGAATGACATGATGGTGAGTAACTACCCAGATAGCAAATTGGTTGTGGGCCTTATCTGGTTGAATTTAGGCTGTTGTTATGGCCCACATACCACCACGGCCCACTCCCCTCGAATGACCCTTAAGCTGATTGTCTAAAGAATACCAGAACCAGGCCTGAAGCAGACCAAAATTCACCCACAAATCCAGTGTCCCTAGAAATCAGCCATAACTGGCCCACAACAGTGCCGGAAGCCCCAGATGTCAGCCAGACAAAAGCCAAACTTCATTCAGCCCCTCTTCTATTGCTTGGCTGCATGCCACTTCTAACTCCCTCCTCCATCCCCAACTCCTCCTAGCCGGGATTTATTTATTTAAATCTGATTTATGTGAGGTGTTTGAGTACATGGCAATCATCCTCTATGTATCTGGATGTTTACTACAACTCATGTTAAATTGTGAATTGTTTCATGGATGCATGATTACTGGATCTGTTCTGTTACCCCAGGGGGGTTTGATTTGCTGCTCTCACCGCTATATCCAGGCATGGCTGCATGGACGGGCGCGTGGAGTTCACCCAGAACAGAACCATACCGCCAACATTAACTGTATGCTTTTATTGTAATAAATATTCTTTGACGAAAGTGGTCCTGACTGAACCAGAAGCTCCGGAAGACAGCCATAACTGGACCAATGTTATGCCAAAACTAAACCAGAAATTACCCTATACAATATTTATATGTTGTGCAAGGTATAATAAACGGAAAAAAAAAACGCAAATGCAGAATAGTGTTTTTATTGATGCAGAGGGAAAAAGAGAGACATGTGGGAGAAAAAAAGTTCCAGAAAGACTTACAATAAAAATGCACTTACCAATCACAATATTTTTATGCTCCAAACTTTGGTTTGGTGTTTTCCCATTTACACCTCTCCAGTTATAACAGTAATCACAACCAGACCAGAGTGATAACAGTAGGCAACTATGCACAACTGAGACTGTTACCTACCACTTTTTATCTCGTTTCCGGACAGGATTGAAGATAACTTTCCAGGGAAGTTAATGACCTTAAGTCTTTAATTGGAAACCGTTTCTGGACTTAAATGGTTAGATTCTGTGATGTCATGAACATTGTTTGATTTGAGATCTTGCACCATCCTTATAATGTTCCTCTGCTGCTCCATAAGAATTATTTGTTTAGTTATGTCATGGAGAAGTGCTGAAACATTAAACACAGGAATTAGAAGGTTTACCACACCACCCATGCTATGAAATGAGCCTTACACCAACAGTGAATATATGATAGAAAACAAACAGAAATCTTACATTTTATGAATGAGTCATAGCTTGAGAGGATTTTTCTCTGGGGTCTGGGTGTTTCATGATGCCACGGTGCCTGTAGTGGGTGGTTTTGTCTTTGTCCTAGAGGACTTGGTTAGAAGCTGAGCAAATCCTTTTGGATCGTGGTTGTCTTTGTGACGCTTGTGGCAATTTCTTTAGGGGTGTGGTGGCCTCCTCATCAGTGTCTCATTCATCCAGTAGGCATTTGTTTCATCTTTAGACAAGGCAAGAAATTTCATGATTACAAAATTTGATAAAGCGAGGGTGTTATGTTCATGTGAATATACTATTAAGCGAAATATTGCTTTTTTGCAGTTAAAAAAGAAATGTGCATGTTAATTTGCACAATGATATACAAAGACCTGTTAGACAGTCTGTCAAGGAATTACATAATAAAATACATTTTACATAATAAAAATATGGTAACGCTTTAGATTACAACCCGCAATGTACTGCGTAAGTAAACAGAATTTACAGCGTAACTTTTTTGTAATTACAGTGTACCTATTCAGTACCTCTGTGTAGGTATAAGGTAACAATATGCAAAGTTTGGGGAATAAAGGAGTAATAATCTGTAAAATTGCTAATTATTTATACTGTAAGTATTTTGAAACTAAGGGGTACCTATTCTAATATAACAACTCATTAACTCATTTCACTAGATGTCTAGTTTTGTTGTTCAGTAATCTCCATCATGTCCATCCTTTAATAATAGAATGTGTACCCCATGGTTAAAAAATACCTATACGCCTATAATAAAATACCAATATAAAATTATAAAAAGTATATATCGTCTTTCTAAATCATTCCCAAACATAAGATTATTATTTAGGCCATACATACCACATAATATTAGAATACGCACCTCTTAGTTTCAAAATACTTAAAGTATAAATGATTTGCAATTTTATAGGTTGTTACCCCTTTATTCCCCAAACTTCGCATATTATTCCCTTATACCTACACGGAGGTACTGAATAGGTACACTATAATTACAAAAAAGTTACACTGTAACTTCAGTTTACTTACGCAATTCTTTGCAGGTTGCATATCTGGTTGTTACCCCCTTATTACCCAAACGTAACACATTGTTCCATTATACCTACACTTATGTTCTTTATAGGTACACTATAATTACAGAAACGTACACCGTAAATTCAGTATACGTACATAGTTCTTTGCGGGTTGTAATCTAAAGCGTTACCAAAAATATTACTGAGCAGCTCACACTTTGAACCCTGCCTCATGCAGCGCTGTTTGAATACATGCAATTTGTGCGTGTATTAGAAAATATAACGTTCTTTATTTACTTGTTTAAGGGCATTTCACGATTTCAATCATCATACAGTAACAGCAACAATCACCCTTCCTCTTCTCATCGAAGACATGCGATGCAGTACTAAACAGTCTCTCGCTGTCGGTGATTGTAATGATTTTTGCGTCTTTCTCAGACAGCTTTAAATGTTTTCACACTGCCATCATGTTTGCTGCATTAGCGCGCCTCTATTTGATCGCGTCACGTCATTGTTCAGTACGATGTATTTGGTATTTTCGCTTATTCGGCCGAACGAATAATTTCGGTTGCCGAACATTCGGTGCATCCCTAGGTGAAACCTAGGCCTGTGCGATAAAACGGTATCGATAGTACACCTTCTTCGATAACGATATAAAAAAATGTTTGATATAGTGCACGATGTAGGCATGTGCTCTCAGTGACGCAGACAGCACACACAAACATGAACACATGCTGAATTGAGTGCTGTGCCTGCCTGTGATGAATTCAAAATATTATAGAAATATAGAAGCTCAATGCGAAGAAGATCGTGATTAGGTTAAAACCGAAACCAAGCCATTCACACAGAACGCATATTCAGCGCATTTTTAGACGGACAAATATGACTGCTGCACTCGCGTCTCACACAAGAGATGTAGCCATGCAAAGTTTAAACAGTTTAAACTTTTAGAAAACACGTCGCGAATTTGTGGAGGTTTATTCCTTTTCACTGCGTCTC
>NW_015629521.1:802957-804225 GCF_001515625.1 Sinocyclocheilus rhinocerous
CACTTCTGTGAGATACTGTATATATATATATATATATATATATATACACAACACATAATATACATACTATATATATATATATATATATTGCTCTTTGTTTTAAAAAAGGTTATAAAAAAATGTCAATAATTATCGATACCGAACGATATGAAACATTATATTGTTGATACATTTTTTAGCTATATCGCCAAGCCCTAGTGAAACCTACATGTTAGTTGAGATTTTAAAAGAAAAATTAACTTACCTTGATGTATTAAAGCTCCAAAAGACAAATCCAAGGTATAGCGTGATCGCAAAAGTTCGAACAGCATTTTGAATTCCCCGCCAGACTGTGTTGGTAAATGTGAGTGGCTGGCTGACTGCTACGCAACTTCCGGGTCCTCTGGTAGGCAGGGTGTGTGCTTCTTCTAGTTTTGCGGTGCGCTCTGGGAAAAGTAGTCCTTTTTGTAAAGCGGATTTAATGCCGTAGATGTAAATCAACTACTATTTCCAAGATGCATTGCAATCTACGTCATCGCATTGGCCCGTCCTCCACATTAGACAGTAGTATTCAATCTGTAATTACTCTGAGTTTTTAGTTAAGCATGGAATTCCTGTTAGTCCAAAAGAATTTGCAATTGTTGCTGATGCAGTGCCCCATGGAGTTCTCATGCTTTTTAGAGATCTTTCTTTTCCAATCTCCTGTCACTCAGTGGATCTTTGTAAAACATTTGTTGGTAAACAGTGCTTTTCGTCATCTAAATCAAAAAAACAATAAGAAAATTTGAGTTTTGTTTCAGATGGAATCTATTTCTGTGCCTTATGTAATCTCTTAATTCTCTACAAATTTAAAAGCAATAAGAATAATGGCTTTGCTAAAGGGCTTGGCACTTCCTTTGGACTAAAAGACTGAATGACACTGGAGCCCGTTCTTCGTACGTCGCTTATTACATCCGAGATAAAATGTCACATCTAAGATGATATCATCGCGCTAATCAGGATCTGGCTAATTTGGTTCTTCGAATGCACATGTTGTTGATGATTAGTATGGCTGGATTGAGTTATCTGAGATGATTGCGCATTCATGGGTTGGTTTAAAAGGGGCTCTGTATCGATACTCGAAACCACGATCAGCAATGCAGCGATTGGCTGGCGGCAAGACGTAATGACATCATATAATTAAAAAAGACACCTGACGAATAACTTGACACGTTTTTGGACTTTTATAAGGAAACAGCCAAGCGAACAAAACTACATAAATGTTATAATAGATAAATGAAATGTGCACA
>NW_015629521.1:804502-806481 GCF_001515625.1 Sinocyclocheilus rhinocerous
TTTCACATATTTTGTCCCGTCTGTTGCTATGGTTATCACTATGTCAATCACTGCTACTTCGAGAGTGAATCCCGCATAAATATACTGACTTCATTCCCGAAACTTTGCAAAATGTGTGTGGCCGAAAAACATAGTTCTAGGCTACATTTTAAATGGATTATTGACTAGAAGCTTGCAAAGAGTGCTCATTGTGCTCATTACAATTCATTGTGCTCATTACAATCATGTTTTATTTCTCAGTCGATTTCAGTACATAATCGTTTATTTAATTGATTATAATCTCCAAAAGTGTCTGCTATTTGAATAAATATTGTAAAGGATTTATAAAATTTGGAAGACACATCTTACACAAGTCTGTTTTACTTGTGTTTTACAAGTCTGTTTGTGTTGTAAAGCACATTCATGCCAGAGATATTTTATTTACTCTTCGGCTAACCAAAACCCACCCAGATCTCAGCCAAATATGTTATTTTTTCTGGCAGACCAAACTCCAGCCACGGCTCAGCCAAATAGATACCATTTGCTTTTAGTATTTTATTTTTTTGGTTGGCCAGACTCCAGCCAGAGTTCAGCCAAATGCTGTTTCACACCCGACTGTGAAAAAAAAAAAAACAGTGCCAGAATTAAGACAGAATTGCCGAATGTAAGCCAGACTCGGCCCACACTCTGTTGCTATCTGGGTAATAATGACATCATCTTTATTTTTTTTATTTATTTTATGAATCCTTTAGATAAATAACAAACTAAGTCTTCTCTGATGTTTTATAGCATGTTTGTATGCATTTACCTATAACAACCCTTTTAAACGGAGATTGCAGATGCCATCATCCTATTGTGCAGTGACTGGAAAGAGCTTTGCTACTGCCTGAGCCATCTAAAGACATGATGAAAGTCTAGGAATACTGCTGGTTTAAGGGCAAATCCTTACCGTTTACGCTCCACTGGCCTGAATGCCTGACTCAGAGCAGAAGGACACAGCACAGTCTGAAAAGTCCCATAGGTTTGAAGCAAATTAGCTCAAAAGGGAAATGTATATAAATAATTACAATTAATTATGATTCATTACAATTATTTATATGAGCTGCCAGTAGTAACTGTAGCAGAATTAAATTGCCATCAACTAATCTGTTTGTCCAGCGAGCATTTAGTGTAAGTTCATATCAACTCTAAGAAAGGATATTTTCGTGGCCACAGAAAACAACCTTCTTACAGTAGCCTAATAATGCGTTAGAGATTAGAGATCAAAATCGTAAAGGGACATTATTCACAAGCAGGATCAGAAACTCGAGTAATCTGTGCACAAAAGTTTTATTAACTAAACGCTAACACACATAACTAATCTAAACAAACAAACATACAATCACTCATACATTGGGAGAGGGCAAATGAGGCTTGATGGATGAAACCATCAGGAAAACCAGAGAATGAAGCTATGAAAAGAGTCAGTTAACCACCTGAGTAAAACCATCAGCGCCGTTTATAATGGGGTCTATAGCTTATACTAAACTTCTGTTACATTTAGTTAAATGTATGATACTTGCATTGCCTTGGTCGTTGACGAGTGTCCGGATGCAGTCTCGGATGAAAGTCTTGATGGTTTCAAGGTTTTGGACTTGCGATCACGTTCTTCCGGGTTTGAAGAGTGATGAATTCCAAAGATGTTCTGACTCGATGGATGATTGGGAGTTTATTCCCAGTGGAAAGTGAAAAAGATCTAAGAGAGACATCAGCTGAGATCCTAGGACCTTTGGTGAATGGAAAGTCAAGGCCGAGGCCTGGCACGAACTTAGGGTGTCCTTAGAAGACTAGCTCAGCATCCCCATCTTCTCAGAATCTAACAGAACTGCAGACTGAAGGGCTATATGTTGGAGCCCACAGGGCACGCCCGCACCGGCTCAGGCTCTCCACACGGGCAGCAATCAGAAGAGTTAGCAGAAGACCCAGGCGGAACTGTGCGTGAGCCCTTTAAAGTCTGAGAA
>NW_015629521.1:806833-814647 GCF_001515625.1 Sinocyclocheilus rhinocerous
TTTGTCTGAGAGCATGGTAATTTGCATAGGGAACTGGATTGGATGTTGATATGCAAACTATTAAAGATTCTTAGAACACTAATATGTTGCATAGGTATCCACATATAATATAAATGCTCATTTAGATAATCAGAAGACAGATTCAAAGAGAACAAACATGGTATCGGTGGGGTTACATTAACTAGTGATCTATCATAACACACACACACACAAAACAGTATACAATTCAAAAGACAATATACAGTACAAGAACAGTAATGGTGTACACAATGTCCTGAGGAGATGTGTGTTCATTCACAGAAAGGTTTCTCTATTAATTAATTAGAGAAGAGTCAATTTTTATGGGCATCGTGTGTCTTTCCTAAGGGTAAATGAATTTAGAGTTGCTCTGCCCGCATTCCTTTGAGCAATAAAACTAGTGTTATCACCATTGGTTGCCATGGGACCAGAGGCCTGTTCTGCCTTTTTGAGGCATTAGCCGCATTTCGGGGGAAGGGTCCATTGAGCCCTCATAGTTGTCTTGTTGATTGAGGGGTGTTACGGAGTATTTGTTAAATATAACAAAAAAAATTGTGTCTGATTGGTCCAGACGCTACAGTTTATGCATAGAGTTAGAGCTGATGTGTTAGGCATATAAGCAGCACACTTTACATAATCATTTTAAAGCTTATTTCCACCATGAAATATAAAATATAAGAAAGGTAACTGTGAATTTTTATATGTTACTTTTTTTCTCTCTCTCAGAATTCGGAATTTACATCTTGCACTTCAGACTTTTTCTCAGAATTCTGAGTTTACCTCTTGCAACGTACTGTTCCCTGGAGAAAACACCCTAGTGATAAACCATGCAATTTCATGCTTTCCATTTTACCCCCAGCTATAGAGACTCACTAAAACCGTAATATTTTATATCAAACATCTGTGTAAGTGGTGTAATCTATAATATCGCTCATTGCAACTAGAATACTTGAACACTTACATCTTATATTTTTTGAATTAACTTTTTTACCGCCTATATGAGAAACGCCAACTACCTACATTTTTGAATAACTCTAAAAACTTACTTATGCATACAATTCACTGCAGTTTCCAGCTGAAATGAACACGTGTGGCAGTAAAACTCCAATAACTTTTATTCATTTACACATAAATTATGATTTCTCACAATTCAGACATTTTTTCTCTCTCAGAATTCGAAATGTACATCTTGCAATTCAAACTTTTTCTCTGAATTCTGAGTTTACCTCTCGCAATGACCTTTTATATTTTTATTTCAGGGTGTAAAGCCTCCAATACAATCATAATTTTATACATTTCATTTTGTGCCGAACTCTTATTACAAAGCAAAAACAAACACTCTTCTTCGATCCGTGAACGTTTCTCTCAGTTAATGTGCGCGATGTCATCTCACAGTCTGAAACGTCTGTCATAGCAAATCAACATATGCTGTTGTGAATAATTAAGCAAAGCGTCTTCTCATAGGAAAAGAACACGCAGTCTCATGAATAATTTAATAGACACCGAGCGTCATCAATGTACTATAGTCTATTGCCATGTCACAAATTGTGACGTCAACACGATGTAGATTTTAAACCCGGAAGATGAAAATAGCACAAAAAAGCTTAAAATTAACCAGTTTTCTCCAACAGTTAAAATTATTGGATGCTAACATTGTCTTCTATGATGTGCAACACAAACACATCTGCTAAAATCTCAGAAAAAAGTAGTCTGGGGTTTCATGACCCTTTAAGTAAATTCACGTTCACATGAAAATTGTGCAAGCTTTTCACAATATTAGATTGAAAGCTTCACCTCAGAGAAATCAGCAAAGTAGTAGAAAGTGGACAGAAGAGACTGATTAAAACAGCAAGTGTAAAGGGGAATGTGTCTCCCTCGTCGTCTTGTGATGCGATCGACCAAAACGCATCTTAATATCAGGTTTAAACAGGGCCTTAAACTGCCTCTGGAAGTCGTCAAAACTGGACAAGTTCAAAACCTTTCCCGTTTACACATGTATTTAGCATTGTCCACTTGTGATCAGATCTACCAAAACACATCTTAGAGAATTAGTTCAATTCCAGAATAAAAATTCCCTGATAATTTACTCACCCCCATGTCATCCAAGATGTTCATGTCTCTTTGGTTCAAAAGAAATTAAGGTTTTTGAGGACACCATTCCAGGATTTTTCTCCATATAATGGACTTCAATGGGTATATAAAAGTAATATATTAAAAAGTAGGCTATGCTTTTTTTCCCACAGAAAATGACAGATCGTTTTGCTAGAAAAGAGCTGTATTCTTCAGCTGGGTTCATGTAGTCCTTTGAAGCAGCACTGAAACTGCAATTTGGAACTTCAACCCGTTGCCTCCCATTGGAGTCCATTATATGAAGAGAAATACTGGAATGTTGTACCTCAAAAGCCTTAATTTCTTTTCAACCGAAGAAAGACATCTTGGATGACATGGGGGTGCGTAAATTATCAGGAAATTTTTATTCTGCAGGTGAACTAATCCTTTAATACCAGGTGTAAACGGGGTCTTAAATCAGAGCAGAAAGTCCTACATATATTCATTTCATTAAATGTTACGTGCATAGCAAAAAACTAATAAATAAAATAATAATGATATCTTCCTCAGTATTTTTTGTTTTGCTAAAATGAATATCTAAACATCCTCAAATTAAGATCTATTTACTTAAAGCAAATGTAAAATGTCTTGAACAAAACTTAGTGAGCTTATGCTTAAAACAATACCACATGTCAGTCAGTGAGGTACAAAAGCTTTTCCCCTTGAAATAGGTTTATTTTTCTGAGCCACTGGCAGATATTTGTTCTTGCTTTAATCAAATTTACATTCATCAAACCTGCAGAAACCTTGGTATAGTATACTTAATAAAAATATTGTCAAGAAACATAACAAATTTTAGAGTTAAGCAACGCTCAATTAATGTTTCCCGACACTGCTTATAGCATTTTTTTTTTATATGCCAGCATAGGTAACAATCATTTCAGAACTGAGGTACTACTCTGTGACTACCTCTAATGCTGCCTGTGGTCATGTACAATTATGTAATAGCCTCTTTCTCTTTGGGTTAGTTTCTAATCATATTATACATTGCACACACACACTGCATCAAATGCTGCAGTCAAATTGAATTTTTTTTTGACTGAATGCTTATCCTAGCAAACTCGATTTCATGCTCTGCTGGACAACAGGAGCATATATCTTAAGCATAGCTGATGGCACACCATAAAACAGGCACTTGGATAATATTCCTTATCTGGTTTTATCTGGACTGTACTGGTTTTGTGATGTTACCGTCTACTGTACTCTATTGGACTGTAGAGCTGTATAAATGCCCTGCATCACTGATTCCTCACAAATAGCCTACACACCCAAAAATAAAGGTAATAAGTAAACCAATAGAGAATAAGAATGTCGTCACAGCGCAATGCATTCTGGGATTTTAGGACACGAGAGCTACAGTAGAGACTGGGTGGTAGTGAATGTAGACGTTTAACATTATTTTATGTTTATATTTTTCTATTTAATATCACGTTGGAATGGTTAAGGCTTACTGTATCATCAATTGCCATAGCCCTTCTCATGACCGGCTTGAAAAAAAAAAACGAGCAGAGGTATTTCATGCAGGCAGCATTAATCATTCTAACACAATCTTAAGTTCAATAATATAAACATAAAATAAAATGTCTACATTCACTTCAGAACTTGAATGAAAATGAACTTGTTTGTATGGATTAAGCACATTTAATTGTGTTTTTCTGCATCCTCAAGTCTAGGAATTTATTTGTATAGCATCCACAATACACATTGTCTCAAAGCAGCCTTATAGTAAGTTATTCTGTTCCCTCTATAGGCTTAATGTTTTCACATTGAGCAGTTTTAGGACAGGGCAATATGACGATATATGATTAACCATGATAAATAATTCACTGTTTGAGATCTAGCTATATTGTATTTCTTCTTCCTTTATGAAAAATAACCATGGTTTTACAACAAATAAAACCAAAGGAACATGGTTACTATCGGAACCATGGTTTAGCTATACACTAACCATTGTCACGGTTGTATTACACTGAGGAGCGAGGAGACACAGGAGAATTTGCAGTAAACGCAGTCTTTAATCCTTCCAACACGGGGTATACAGGGCAGACAGGAACACATGTAACACAAGATGAACATTCAATACCAGACAAAGGAGAACGGCACAGGCTAGAACTTAAATGGGGCAGATAACGAGGGGCAGACAGGTGAGGAGAATAAACTAATAAGGCGACACACCTGGAAACAATGAACAATCAAACACACGGGAAAACTAGGTAGCAGAGCACATGGGGAGCGCAAAAACACAACACAGACAGTCCAGAATCCTGACAACATAGTTTAACCAGGATATATCTAGTAAAACTGTAGTTATACAAGTGATTTACATATTAGTCAGGCATTTTTTGTGGCGATTTGTGTTTGTTTACTGTGTGCTCCTGAGCGTGTCCTAAAGCATGGCAACCGTTACACAGAATGCAATGCAGCATGACGTAGATTCCCATTCTCTATAGACTATATTCTCTATAGTTTACTGCAAGTCATAGGAGAAATTTAGAAAAGGGGTGGTTGACCCAAAAACAAAATAAGATAATTTGAGAAATGTATCGGCAAGTAAATGATGAGCGAAGTTTTATTTTTTGGGTGAACTTCAAGGCTCAAAAAGTACATTGTTACCATATTGGTGCTCTACAAAAGCCAGACATCAAAAGCCTGATCTGAGGGACAATGTAACATCAAATACTTTTTTCAATCATAAAAGGACCATTTGCTTATTGACCGATAGACAAACAGATATGCAGAGAATTTGTAACAAAAACGTTAAGGACAGTTAGTAGGCAAACTACTTGAAAACAAAACAATATACTGTTAGCATTATCTAAAATTGAAGGACTTCCGCAAAGACATTTTGTTTTTGAAACTATTTTCGTTCACCATTTGGATGCACCTGTTGTTGCTAATTCATAAAGATTGAATGCCCCCTTATAAAAACATCGACTAGCAACAACGGTTTGAAAAAGTTACTGGAATAGCAATAAGGAGGCAGCTCAACTGTGTGGCAATATACAACAACTCAATAAATAAAAAGTTAATACGGAGTAACTTACATTTTAGTTCCTGCTTTAGCTCAGACAATGACAATAACTCCAAACAAAGCCACAGCAGAATCTGTTCCTGCGTTTTGAGTTCGGTTGAGATTCGACTCATTCGTTCGAATGAATCAGCATTTTGAACGAATCGGTTGCCTGAATCATTCAAATGACTCACTCACAAGCAGTCACTTGGCGCCACCTATAGGCGAAATTGTGTAACCCACAGAGAGAGTCGAAGAAATTATCAGCTCAATTATACAGCGAAAATGTTGTTTGAAAAGTTGAAAAAGTATATTTGAAAGCATTTTTAAGAAAGCTGAGTTTCATTCACATTCTACCATAGTCCATATTTGGTAGACAGGCCTATATCTACCATTACTCTTCAAAAACTGAATCATTAGAACCAAACAATCACTAATCCACTTTCATTTTACATAGTCTGACGGCTGCCAGTCATTTCAAAGGTCTTGTAAGATTTTATAATGTGTTCTGGATTCAGCCGATGTGCACTGATCATATGAGTGCTGGTACGGAAATCCATACATCCCTGCGTGGAAGAGAGAAATATGCCCTTCCTGGCTGTATTCATCTATTCAAGGTCAGAACCCAGGCAGTGAGTCTAAACGGTTCATTTAGAGATGGGAATTGAATTGTGAAAGCGTAGCTGCTGGCAGCATGCAGGAGTTTGAGGACAACTAAAGGTCGTCTGCACAGGAAGTGAAAACACATTGTCCCACCGAGACCTTATGGGACGCTGGAAAGCCACGTTTCTCATTTCTGATTATAAAGAGACAATTTGAATATAGGGCTGCCAATCAATGCCTATGATTTAAGCAAATTAATTACAAATAAAAAATAACATGTTTTCGTTTGAAATTGCAAACTGTTTGGTAACTCCAATTTCAGTGTGATATAGTATACACAAGTCAGCCAATTAGCCTAGTGACCTTGTGAAATCCATTTAGCGCTTGACAAACAAGTGCGTGGGTATATGTGGGTACTTGGCTGAAAGAACCATAGACACCATTCTTCCCTCTGAAATCAACAACGCTGTTCATCTTCAGACAGAGAAATACTGGTCGATGGCTCTCTCGGACTGTGACAGCGGTGCAGGAAGCATGTACATTATTGAACACTTTCCAATTAGAATTCTCAAAGCACTTCTTAAAGGTCTTAGCGGCATGCATAAACTGAGCAATTGCTCCATTCGGAGAAAATAAATGACTTGCGTGAAATTTTGTAGTGTGTTAACACAAATGGCAGGTTTGCTGGCGTGATTAGGGATCTCGGAAAAATATTTAGGAAGCTCGCTAAATATACTACCCCTGAGACACTTCTCATGGCCTAGCTAACCAAGTGTGAAATAGCTTTGGCTAAGTAAGGAGAGGGAACCATTAATATTGATAAAAACGGGTGAGGTGCTCTCAAGGTGGAATGGAAGTTCTAACTAAAGAAAATGATTAATGTCACCTTCAGTAGAGGTTAGAGAAATACATTTATTAAGGTTTTGTAAAGTTTGGATTCACATACACACAATGTCTCGCTCACTCTCTTTCTCTCTGTCTATATCTGTCAATATATATGTATGTGCCCCAAAAAGTATTTAGACAGTCATCATCGACATGAAAATCCATTCAAAACCCATTTTACTTATGCAATCTGACAAATTTACAGGGGCTGAATGGAAGAAAAAAATACTACTTTATTATTGGGGGGAACAACAAAGTTATTACAGTTAGACAAAATAGTACAAAGACTGAACAAATAAAATAAAAAAAATTGTTTTGGTGATTTTCAGTGTATGTAATTTTTTTTTTTTTTTTTTTTATGAAGAAATTACTAAATGTATTCAGCAAGGATGCATTGATCAAAAGTGACAGTAAAGACATTTACAATGTCACAAAATATTTATATTTCAAATAATTGCTGTTCATTTGAATTTTCATTCATCAAACAATCTTGAAAAAAAAATTAAGCAGCACAATTGTTTTTGAGATGGATAATAATAAGAAATGTTTCTTGAGCACCAACTTAGCATATTAGAGTGATTTCTGAATGATCATGTGACAGTGAAGGAGTAACGATGCTGAACATTCAGCTTTGCAACGCAGGAATAAATTACATTTTAAAATATATCAAACAGAAAACAGTTATTTGTAATTGTTTTAATATTTCACAATAATATTACTATTTTTGACTGTATTTTATCAAATAAATTTAGCCTTGGTCTCAAACTTTTGAACGGTTGTGTATATTCAGAACATCAGAACATGTATTCACATGAAGAGGACATAAAGGTATTTGTGTGCCCTCAAAGATACATGCATGAAACCAGCTTTGGTCCAATCTTCAACCCGTTTGAGAGAAAGGACCTTGTATTTGGACTGAGAGAAGTACCACAGCGCATTGGTGAAACATGCTGTGACAGTCAAACAAACTACAGCCCTCTGAATGTGACATGTGTCAGCAGCCAGGAGGAGGTTACATCTGTTCTTCAGCCTGGGGTTAAAAGCTCAAATAAACACAAAGCTCTGTGTGGTCTACAGAAAATATGGCCGCGGCAGGGCTGTCACGGCATTTGTCATGACTGCAACGGCAAACATATTCTTATTACTGTTAGAAACATTATTATTATTATTATTATTATTATTATTATTA
>NW_015629521.1:814844-822695 GCF_001515625.1 Sinocyclocheilus rhinocerous
AAATTAAAAAAAATATATATATATATATTATTAAAAATTAAAAACTATAATAATCGTGGATGAAATGACTGATAGCATGGCATCACATGGTTTACTGGTGTATGATGCCATGATGCCATCTGATGTGCATTATGGTTGTCTTCTATTAGACTCACAGGTTCATTGCGATCAGCTGTGTTCTACTTGCAGACTCTTGTTGTATACAGCCAATTCAAGGTTTTGTACAGTTTTTTTTTTTTTTTTTTTAGCACAGGCAGTAAAACATGTTCATGCAGTGCAAGCGAAGCAGCCTTACTGTTTCCAGCATGTCCTTCCTTCTGTCAAGGCTGACACACATTAATGAGGCACGGAACACCTACAGACTTCATCATTATGAGCTTCAGAAAGAAGAGGAGGAAGGGATTCACACTCCCTCCGTTTTTTTTTTTCTCTCCATTACGGGAGATATTTGAGAGATTACATCTGTCACTTATTTGAGTGCTAATTGGACAAATAAACATGTTTCACATACAATACATCTGCATCGCCCTAATCAGGCCTCTAGTGAATACCTAGCGCATGCTCTCTGCAATGCATCATGGGAGGAAAGAGACTGTCTGTGCTTTGTGTCAGTGTTTCATTTGTTTAATGTGTTATATTGTGTGTGCAGTGCTGTGTAGGAGGATGACGCATGTTTGCACGTGTTTTCACACTGTTAAATTGCTCTGTGCCATGCTAGTCAACTGGTCAAGGCTGCAGAGAGTCACTGGACAATAAACCCAGAACAGAGACCCTGATGCAAACACTTTCCTTGTCTCGTATATGATTTTTGCTGGCACATGTGGCAAACATTTCTTACTTCTTGTACTTTAAAGGAATAGCTCACCAAAAAATGAAAATTAGTTGAAAATGTACTCACCTTCGGGTCATCTGGTCAAAAACAATATAATAATCCACAAGTAATCCACACAACTCCAGTCCATCAGTATACATCCTGTGAAGCGAAAAGCTGCATGTTTGTAAGAAATAAATCCATGTTTAAGTCATTTTAACTTTAAACCATCACTACTGCCCACAATATGAGTCAATAATAACCCTTCCTCCAGTGAAAAAGTCCATCCTCTGTTGTCCTCTCAATCAAAATCCACTGACATATTTGTTGAGATCTGTTTTCACCTGTAAATGCTTGATCTGTGCATATTTCTCTCCTGATTCAGATGAGATTATTTTTTTTCACCGGACAAAGCAATATTATGGATAGAGGACTAGAAGACTAATAAAAAAACAAAACATCTTAAGGATGGAACAGCTTTTCGCTTCACAAGATGTTAATTGATGGACTGGAGTGGTGTGGATTATTTTGATGTTTTCATCAGCTGTTTGGACTCTAATATTGACGGCACCCATTCACCGCAGAGGATCCATTAGGGAGCAATTGATGTAAATTAAATTTCTCCAGATCTGTTCAGATTAAAAGAAACAACCTCATCTACATCTTAGATGGCCTAAGTAAAATTTCAGCAACTTTTCATTTTTGGGTGAACTATTCTTTTAATATTTTTTTGTTCTCTTTCCAACATTGTGCATTTAAAACTATGGTAGTGTACATAGATTTAAATAGATAATTAGGGAGGATATACAGTAGGATATAATTTCACACTTGTTTCACATCAGGCCATCCTGTCTTCAGGTTTCTGACAAGTAAGACAGCAGCAATGAGCAACAGCCAATGATATTGCGATAAGAAAGAGAAAAAGAGGAGGGGTGAGACACAGGGAAACAAGAGCCCCCCCAAAAAAAGCCCATCAACCTGCTGGCCACTTCTTGCCAACCACCCATCTCTTCAATATTTATTTTCATTTTCCAAATGACACATAGAAATGTCCACAGTTTTATTTGCCTTTTAAAAAGTAGTCCAAAATACAAGATATTGTTAAAGTACTGTTTGTATTCATGTTGGTTTCATATAGTTTTGAAAAAGTAACATTTCCAAAAAAAACGTCTCAGGTTACTTATGTAACCATGGTTCCCTGAGTAGGGAACAAGACACTGCATCCTCTAGGGGTCGCTATGGGCAACGCCTCGTCGTGACCCGTGTCGGAAGCATACATTGAAAAAACACCACAAATAACGCATAGATCGTGTGTGTCATCAGATGTTAAACAACGTCAACACGGATGCACACATCCTTAAATGCTTTGCTAGTGCTCGCCATAATGAGATAAATAGAGATCGCTCTTACCACAGAAATGCACGCTTCAAACAAAACAGTCAACGAAGACGAAGAAGAGAATGATGTGTGCTCCCGGCGCCTATTTATACTATAGTCGCACCGGTAGTGACGTCATGGCTGTCGCCGGCCAACGAGTTGGTGTTTTTTCAATGTATGCTTCAGACACGGGTCACGACGAGGCGTTCCCCATAGCAACCCCTAGAGGACGCAGTTCGAAGTTCCCATGAAAGGGAACTTTAAGTTTGGTGTAGCCAATAAATGCATTAATAACACATCGAATGCAACTGAGTATGTACACATCTTAACCATTTTGAATCTATAAAAATATGAAAAAAATACATAAGTTAGTAAGATTTGTAAATGTTTTTGAAAGAAGCTCAATAAGGCTCAACAAAATACAGTATAACAGTAATAGTTTGTGTGTATATATTATATTTCAAAATATTACATTATAACTCTTTTCTGTTTTTCTGCATATTAGTTACAGCACATTACTTTGATTCGCCAGAGATTGTTTCCCAAAAAATTAATAATGAGCAGTGAAGCAAAGTTTTTTAAATTTATTTTTTTTAATTTTTTTTCTAAGGAATAATAAAAGATTACCCCTAACTACTTAATATGGTTTTCATTGCCAGTATTTCAATGTTAGCATTTTTCTTTGGAAAAAAAAAATGAGCTCATGAATCATGCAAGAAGACCATGTATTGAGGTCAATTTTTGTTCATATTATTTGGCAAATAAAAAATAAAAAAAAACTTAAATGTGCACAAGGCAACATGCCTCATTTTTTAACTGTAGGCTTAAGATTTATAATTATCTTCTCTCCCCTCTCTTATTTTTCCACACTAATCTGACTCCCAGTGCCCCCCACCCTTATCCTAAACATTTTTTTAATCAACCGCCCCATTGATTAATGTTTTGCCAAACCCCCAAAAAGGTTAACCATTATTACTAATCAGGCAGACCCCCGGTAAACAGCAATATCACAGCCATGGCCTGGAGGAAGCACTGAACTGAGATTAATGCAGAAAAAAGAAAGCGAGGAGGGGAAAAAAAATACAAAAAAAAGCAATGATGGAGCTCATCTGTTGCTGTAAAGGGAACAAGACACAATAAATGTTTTTCCCATTTGCTTGGATTTTATTTGTTTGCTTCTGGCAGTAATAAGGATACTGTCAGGTGCATGAAAAGCAAGCTTAATTGACAGGCTGTGGTGAGCTTTGAAACAATTGCTTCTGACATGTTTGAAGATTTATTGTGTACACTTTTTCATTTCTTATACTGATGGCTTACAATAAAGATAGACGAGTATCACTGCATCAACATAACAAACTGCAAGAGCATCTTCGTGCACACCAACTTTGCTTATACACTGCATGAATTTGTGTATCTCTATGGCATCGTACACTTTCATAAACTGTCCTGTATCTGCCAAACGCGAAGTACAAACGTAACTAATTTGTATACCTTATACAGTACACCTTTATATTGTAAATGCAATGTCCAAACTTCACAAAACTTGTGACTTATGGACCACAGGACATTCTGAGGATATACGCCAAGTTACATTATTGTGTAATTATTTACATTATTATTGTGCCCATAAGGGGAGCTACAACTTTGATGCTTTACGATCAATCATGTTACAAATGTCTAGGCATTGTTGTTGGAGCAAATACTAACGTATTCTTCAGATATCACTCACATAATCAAACAAACATGGCTGCTAGCAGCCAATTGAAAGTAAGAAGTGTACTTTCTTTATATACACTTAAATTACCTTTTTATTTGGTTACTATTATATTATCTGAAGTACAGATTTAAAATACACTTTTAGGACTTGAAGTACACTACAAATGCACATTCAATACTAAACACACTTCTTTTTTTTTCACAAGGGAAACATGGTTGTCAGCATAAGTTAATATCTGAATGCTGTTCCCTTCCACGTCCAAGCTTAAACAGCTCGTAATCTAGTTGTTAGTGACCAACACCAAACAAGTATAAACCAGTCTAAACCAGAATGGAAAATCATGCTGGTTTAAGCTTATTTTTAGCCATCACTCAGTACCTCTGAATCTTTTTCTTCCAAGCAGAAGAGAAAAACCTGGCCTTGGCCCTGTTGGATCCAATTCAGCTGTTGTTTTCAATCGTAAGCGCATCTTCATAATTTAAGATCCTGCAAGGCTAACAGATCCACAGATATGAGTCACAGTCTAGTTTCTTTCAACTAGATATATTGATTTATTTGAAGCACCTCAACTAGCATCTTCTCTTCAACAAATACCCAACTGGCATTTTCTGAGAGAGCACTCATGAAAATTAACTTGTTCAGCAGCTTGTTCAGAAATGTCACATCTAGCCTATTATTACCCTCGCTTTCTGAGCCAGGGAGTATTGACATATGGATCTTGCAATGATTTATACGGAATGGAATGGTTATCATGAACAATGTGTGATCACATTCAAACATTATTGATTTTACTCTGATTTATCAAAAACAATCCATGAAAAAGGGCAAGGCTAACACGAAATCTGTCATCAGAAACTGTTCACTGTAAGGTTCATTGAATCATCTCTTTCTCATTTTCTGTCTGTCATGCTACTATTAGGGTTTTCCTAGAAGCTACATTTGTTTCTTAGTAATCTTTATAGATTACCGCCTTCGTGCTATTTCTGCATGGTAGATTGAATGATTGTAATCTCCATGGCCACTCCGCAATATGTTATAAAGTAATGGGATCTTTTGAAATTGTTCCATGGTTCCCAACTAGCAGGTCACCATTTACCACATAGGTAATCAAAGACCCTATCGGAATCAGGCCTGACAACCAAACCGTGTCCTTACACCGCAATCAGAGGCTCAGATAAACACTTATGTGCCACATGACAGACTTACTGTGAGGCATTTTCATAATCGCCCACTGCGGAGTACACACAAGAAGCAATCAGCCAGGCCAAGCACCTGACACAGCATGGAGCTCTCATCAGCTGCGCCCGCTTCGGCCTTCTGAGGAGAACCAGATGGATTGTATGTTGCTGTAAGGATAAAAGAAACTCAGGAAACTCAGATACTTTGATCTCCTGAGAAACAGACAATAAAAAATATCATGAATTTAAACACATTTACCTATCAACTAAAGGGATAGTTCACCCAAAAATAAAAATTCTACTTTTCATCCCATACTGGAAAATGCTTAATGTGGCATAACGGACTAGGGTGATAAAGAGCGAATTCAAAATACATCTTATTGTTGATGCAAACTATATACTAAATGTAAATGTATAATTACACTGTAACAAGGACACCTTAAAATAAAGTGTAACCAAACAGTGCAAGTGACGTCACTTGCAGAAGTGCAGGTGTCTGAAAGTAAGTCTGCAGCCAGACCTTATTAAAATAATTTTCATTTTTGGGTGCACTATCCCTTTATTAAAAGTCAATCAACTGAATTTATTTAATTAACAATTCATATAGGTTGACAAAGAGAGGCAATTCCCTGTCTAAAATTCTCTTTCACTGTGAACTGCTTTACTTTGGAGCAAGAGAGGGGTGAATTTATTGCTCTTTGCTCACAGCTGATTGATCCAGTTTTTGGTTTTCGATCTCTTATAGGGATAGTTCACCCAAAAATAAAAAGTATCCCATAATTTACTCACCCTCAAGCCTTCTTAAGGACATATGACTTTCTTCTTTCAGACGAATACAAAATCGTACGACAGTTAGCAGAAGCTAGAGATTACAATTTATAAAGTTTTAAATGTGGATACATTTCTTACGCAAGTGCATCGATTCAGAAGGCTTTTATTAAGCCCCCAGAGATACTTGGGATACTTTTTATTATGGATGGATGGATGCACCTAACTATTGGACTTCAAAATCTTAAACCCCATTCACTGCCATTATAAAGCATGGAAGAGCCAGAACATTTTTTTAATATAACTTTGATTGGTAACACTTTACAGTAAGGGTACATTAATTACCATGAATTCATGCATAAATTAATGTGTGAATTATGCATTACTTCATGCATTAATATCTAATGAATTATCAGGAACTAACATGAGTTCAAAGTCTTTCATTCATGACTTCAGGGATGAACAACACCTTAATTAAGACATTAAGTAAAGTGAGTACATCATCATGATTTATAATTTATTTCGCATGATCATGATGTTTTCTTTGTTCACAAAAAACAAGGTCTTTACTATCCATTGTGGATGAAGCTATGCTTATGGCAAATGATTCAAAAAAGCATTATTTCTATTTAAAGGAATATACAAAAATCCACATTACCTCATGCATGCATACAGGTCAGCGCCTTCACGACATGACGGCGGCTACAACAATAATAGAGCAAGAATAAAAGTTACACCTTATTTTTTTGCGTGAACATTTGGGGCGGCGTTATGCAAATCTTCCCACATCGTGACGTAGACATGTGGGGCCGTGTTAGGACGAGCCGTTTTAGGTAGGCGTGGTTTATGCTTAACTTTTATAAAGAATATCTCTTTGGATTTGAGACTTTAGTCTTTGCAACTTTACAGATCTTCTTTATGCACCAAGAGCTTGTAACACTCCAAAGAGAAAGGAAAAATTTAAATCGCATCATATGACACCTATAAAAAAGTCCTGTTTTTAAAAAAATAAAAAGAGATGAATAGACATGAAAAGGCAAAAAAAAACCAGTGTGATTTCTGTTTTAATCACAAATCATTTTTCATTATTTATACCAAGCTTTATATAAAGATGATTCTCAAATATGTTATGAAAGATATTTTTAAAAAACATTTTTCTTTATGCAAAATGTGTGTAAAATGGCCATAAACAAGTTTTTCCATTATATACAATGTATCTATAAACTGTATCTAATGTGCGAACTAATGTGTTTTTGGGGCAACATAGAATGAACAAATAATAATTAGCAAGATTTTCATAACAATATTTAATATGAATATTGATATATAATTTCTCCTCTATTCATTTGTTGTGTCTCCCAAAATGTGTAATAAACATGCTTTAAGTCCTGGTGTCCTCTACAGTGGACATGTATGAAATCGATGTCCTTTTTCATAACAGAAGCTCATATTTTGATTTGAAACCCCATAACATTTTCCTGAGGTGATGATTTATATCAAACAATTTGAAAATTAGTCAGATTTAAATGATAATTACAAAATATTATCATATTTCCATAAGGGTGTTACACTTGATCACTAAATTAATGTCAGACATTTTTAAAGACCAAGGAGAGTGTCACGCTACGCTGTTGAGGGAACATGCTGGAGTCACAAGGAAACATTTAACAGTCTTTAATCACGAAACACAGGAGATAATCCACAATAGGAGCTTGAGCCAACACACGTAGAGAATGCGTAGACCGGACCAACACAAACTGATCAGACTAGGACTTTTAAACACAGGGCAATCAGGGGAACACAGGTGACATCAATGGAACATAATCAAACTAAACGAGGGCAGGAACTTGACCAAATAAGGCAAAACAGGAACTGAAACACATGACAAAACAGGTCCAATCCAGACATGTCCACCCCGGAAAGGTGCGTCCTCGCACCGTAGAACAACAGTGGGGGGGGGATGGGTGGGAACTAAGGAGGAGGCTCAGGAGGAGGACGGA
>NW_015629521.1:822969-843592 GCF_001515625.1 Sinocyclocheilus rhinocerous
AGACGGAGAGCCAACGAGCCAGGGGGATGCCGTGGATCCGAGGCGGAGATCCGTGGCGGAGCCGGAGCGACTGAGGACCAAGGTGGAGCTTGCGGGAGGAAGGAGCCCAATGGAGCCGGTGGGACCGAGCGACAAGGTGCAGCCGGAGGAGCGGAGTCCTGAGGCGATGGCGGGTCGACGCCCGACCAAGGCGGAGCCGGAGGGACGAGGGAGCCCGGTGGAGCTGGTGGATCGACAGGTGACGGTGGAGGCGAGGGAGCTAGGAGCCGAGGTGGAGCCACTGGGTCTACGGGCCGAGGCGGAGTCCGGGCCTCAGAGGCTGGAGGTGGAGGTTAGGAATTATCCAGCCAAGACGACGCTGGAGGATGGCAGACCCGCGGCGCTCGCACCGTAATGATGGTGGGCTGAGGGTGAGCAGAGGGGATGCCAGACGACAGCGGTTGAGGAGGCAGGAGCGGGTGGAGAGCGGGCATTTGTGAGTCTCCGGGCATTCAGGGCTTAACTCTGGATCAGAAGCCCCCTCCAGGCTGAACACGGTAACAGGATGGTGCTCAGGAGGAGCGGACACTTGAGGGTGCTTACGAGGAGCTAGTTCTGGAACGCGCTTTCTAGGAGCGGGCACTGGAGGCGCTCTGGACTAGATTCGGGGACTGGAGCCCTCTCCTCTTCGCTTTGATACTTTCACCGCGCCATATTTAGCTCACCCTCAGCCGCGGTGCAGGGGGCGTAGCTCCTCTCTGCGCTCACACCATCCATGGCTTTCTCCCTCGTGGCGGGCATTGTCGCCGGCTCTGCACCTGGTCTGACGAGTTGAGCTCTACGTCCGGGGCGATCCTTTGCTTAGTCACTCGGCTTTGCGCTGGCTCGCTGATAGCGGCGGGAATTGGCTCTGGTCACCACTTTAGTTGAGGGGCCACAAACATGATGAATTCATGAGAAGCTAATGCTTAGTTAATGATGGCTACTGTATTTGGATGTTAACAGAATTCATGTGATATGTGCTGTGATTGGCCAATGTTGGGGTCTGGTCACCACTTTAGTTGAGGGGCCACAAACATGATGAATTCATGAGAAGCTAATGCTTAGTCAATGATGACTACTGCATTTGGATGTTAACAGAATTCACGTGATATGTGCTATGATTGGCCAATGTTGGGGTCTGTTCACCACTTTAGTTGAGGGGCCACACACATGATGAAATCATGAGAAGCTAATGCTTAGTTAATGATGACTACTGTATTTGGATGTTAACAGAATTCACATACTATGTGCTGTGATTGGCCAATGTTGGGGTCTGTCCATTTACCTGCAGACTACTATGAAGAAGATATGAACATGAATGATAACTATTATCATATATAATGAAAAACTTTAGTTCTCACATTAATTGATAAAATGTTCTAGCCTGTATGCATGCATGAGGTAATATGGATTTTTGTATATTCCTTTAATAATTCAACTAGTCTTACATGCACGAAATAATGTTTTTTTTAATCATGTACCATAAGCATAGCTTTATCCACAATGGATAGTAAAGACCTTGTTTTTTGTGAACAAAGAAAACATCATGATCATGCGTAATAAATCATAAATCATGAAGATGTACTCACCTTACTTAATGTCTTAATTAAGGTGTTGTTCATCCATGAAGTCATGAATGAAAGACTTTGAACTCATGTTAGTTCCTGATAATTCATAAGATATTAATGCATGAAGTAATGCATAATTCACACATTCATTTATGCATGAATTCATGGTAATTCATGTACCCTTACCGTAAAGTGTTACCCTTTGATTGTATTTGTTTGAAAGAAGAAAGTCATATATACCTAGTATGGCTTGTAAATCATAGGGTAATTTTCATTTTTGAGTGAACTAACCCTTTAAGCCCAATTATACTTTGTTTTGTACTGAAGACAAAGATAAATTCAACAGAAATTTATCAAATGTATATGTATAAAGTGCTCATTACAGTATTGTGTTGTTAGCTTAGCAACATTGTGTTGCTGTGGAGAGTGTTTTAAATCATTCACTTACGAGATTTAATTTTATTTAGGATGCTCTTACTCAAGCTTGCGGAAGTCCTGGAGACGCGCAGACTGGATGCAAACAGGGCCCATTCAGTAAGATCTCAGCAGCAGATCCACTTTGTCAGACAAGGGGAAGAGAGCCAAAGCGGCAGGCTGAAGGAGCGGTCTCTCATGTCACCGGGAGGAGAGTGGAGCACGCCTTTAAGCCCAATTATACTTTGTTTTGTACTGAAGACAAAGATAAATTCAACAGAAATTTATCAAATGTATATGTATAAAGTGCTCATTACAGTATTGTGTTGTTAGCTTAGCAACATTGTGTTGCTGTGGAGAGTGTTTTAAATCATTCACTTACGAGATTTAATTTTATTTAGGATGCTCTTACTCAAGCTTGCGGAAGTCCTGGAGACGCGCAGACTGGATGCAAACAGGGCCCATTCAGTAACATCTCAGCAGCAGATCCACTTTGTCAGACAAGGGGAAGAGAGCCAAAGCGGCAGGCTGAAGGAGCGGTCTCTCTTGTCACCGGGAGGAGAGTGGAGCATGGCAGCTGATCTCGACCGCCAGCTGAGGTTCCCGGTTGAGATCACCATAACCTCTTTACGGCCTGACATTGTCTTCTGGTTCACCCTTTCAAAAACAGTCATCATGGTCGAATTGACCGTCCCATGGGAGGAGGGGCTGGAGGCTGCCTTTGAGCGGAAAAAGGAGAGGTACATGGAGCTGGCTGCTGCGTGCTCCCAAGCCGGGTGGAGTGCTCTTGCCTTCCCAGTAGAAATTGGCTGCAGAGCCTACATCGGAGCATCTACCCAGCGGCTCTTGAAGTCTCTGGGCACCACCGGCCGTGAACAAAAGAGAGCACTCAAAAATCTGGCAGAGGAGGCAGAAAGAGGGAGTGGAGAGTGTTTTAAATCATTCACTTACGAGATTTAATTTTATTTAGGATGCTCTTACTCAAGCTTGCGGAAGTCCTGGAGACGCGCAGACTGGATGCAAACAGGGCCCATTCAGTAAGATCTCAGCAGCGGATCCACTTTGTCAGACAAGGGGAAGAGAGCCAAAGCGGCAGGCTGAAGGAGCGGTCTCTCTTGTCACCGGGAGGAGAGTGGAGCATGGCAGCTGATCTCGACCGCCAGCTGAGGTTCCCGGGTGAGATCAACATAACCTCTTTACAGCCTGACATTGTCCTCTGGTCCACCCTTTCAAAAGCAGTCATCATGGTCGAATTGACCGTCCCATGGGAGGAGGGGCTGGAGGCTGCCTTTGAGCGGAAAAAGGAGAGGTACATGGAGCTGGCTGCTGCGTGCTCCCAAGCCGGGTGGAGTGCTCTTGCCTTCCCAGTAGAAATTGGCTGCAGAGCCTACATCGGAGCATCTACCCAGCGGCTCTTGAAGTCTCTGGGCACCACCGGCCGTGAACAAAAGAGAGCACTCAAAAATCTGGCAGAGGAGGCAGAAAGGGAGTTTTTGGCTGTGGCTCCTTAGAAGGGACAGAACATGGGGCAATCAGGGATCCTAGGACCAGCTGCGGGGGGTGGCAGGGAGACGTCCCTGTCGCTGCTCCACCACCCTGAGATGTTCCGGGATTAAAGAGGCGGGATGGAAGATGGACCATTCAGAACAGACAACATATTTATGACTGGCATGGCAATGACTAATGATCAACGGATCCTGAGAGAATGCTGGTGCGGGTGGTCTAAGGTGACAACCCATCATGGTTTACGCATTCAGCAAGGGAAGGCTAATTGTGGTTGGAGCAGCCAGGTGCAAGCTTGCACTGCAACAGCAGGTCAGACAAGGAGGAATCAAAGCCAGGTTGAGCACCACAGTGCTGCTGATTCCAACTTTGTATCTGGTGAAAGTGAGAAAGAACAGCCCCCACAACAGGTGGTCAACCAATGGACAGCCATCAGCAACAGCATCATGAACATATAGCCACCTGCACACTCCCAAGTGTAACATCTAAGGAGCTGTCCCGCAGACCCAAAGTCAACTGGCTAAAAGCCAGCGACAAGGACGCATCGAGAAGGCAGTACCGCTTCCAAGTTAAACATGTTCGGACATGTCATCTATGATGAAGGTCGAACGAGAGGTTCGGAGCACTGTCCCAGAGGAGGTCTATTCCCAAACGAACTGGGAGACGGGAGAGGGAAATCTTACAGTTAGTAAAGGAGAGGCGCCTGTTGCGGAAGGCATGGAAGAAAGCCGAAGACAAAGAGAAGGAGGGCTTGAAGAACCTGTGGAATCAGATCCAGGCCAGACTTGCAGACTTGAGATGTGCTGAGAGGATCAGAAAACACAGAAACCGCAAGGAGAAAGCAAGGTTGAGTTTCCTTCGGGACCCTTTCAAGTTCGCCCGAGGCCTCCTGGAGGAGAAGAAATCTGGCAAGCTGCATACTACCCAGCAGGAGCTTGAGGTTTTTATCAAATCCCAGATCAGCGATAGCCAGAAGGAATCCCCACTAAGATCCCCAGGGTATATACCACAGCTGCCTGAGCCCACCTCGCAATTTGACACCTCTCCTCCCAAATGGTCTGAGGTCAAGAAGATCGTGGAGCAAACAAGAGCAGCATCAGCACCCGGACCGAACGGCGTAACCTATCGGGTATATAAGAATTGCCCTTTGCTCTTGAAGCACTTGTGGAAGCTGATGGGAATGGCCTGGAAAGTGCAATCCATCCCTGTAGATTGGAGCAAAGCAGTTACCACCTTTATTCCAAAGGAAAAAGACTCCAGCAGCATCAACCAGTTCAGAGGCATTGCCCTGTTAAATGTAGAGGGAAAGATACTATTTTCAGTTCTGGCAAAACGCCTAACCAGCTACCTCTTGGCAAATAATCACATTGATACCAGTTGCCAGAAGGCAGGAGTCCCAGGCTTCCCTGGCTGCGTGGAGCACTCAGCTATGATCTGGGACCAAATCCAGACAGCCAAGAGGAATAGATCAGATCTGCACGTAGTCTGGTTGGACCTTGAGAATGCCTACGGGTCAGTTCCCCACCAACTAATCTCCTTTGCACTAAATTTTTTATATGTGCCACTGCCCATTCAGACCATAGTGACCAAGTACTTTAACACCTTCCAAGTTTGCTACACAACCCAAGAGATCTCGACAGGTTGGTACCCACTGGAGAGGGGCATAGCGATGGGATGTTCCATCTCCCCCATCCTTTTTACTGCCGCATTCGAGATCATCTTGATCGGTGGCAGGCAGATGGTCTGAGGAGTCAGGGCCCACTCAGGCCACAGGCTTCCAGCCATAAGAAGTTACATGGACGATGTCACCACCCTTCTCCAGACAGCTGCATGCACGTCCAGACTCCTCCGAAGGCTGGAGGACCTGCTAGCATGGGCTCGGATGAGGATAAAGCCAGCTAAGTCCTGAAGCCTTTCAATTCGCAAGGGAGCTAGGAATGATAATATCTGCTTCTCAGTGAGCGGTGAGAAAATTCCTCTTCTTTTGCACCAACCTGTCTGAAGACTAGGAAAACTCTACACGGCTGATGTATCTGACAGGCACATGGCTGACACTGTGATATCCCAGCTCATAGATGGGCTGAACAAGATCTACCAAAGCTGCCTCCCAGGGAAATTCAAGGTTTGGTGTTACCAGTTTACTCTGTACAGGCGTCTTATGTGGCCTCTGAAGCTGTGCGACATTACCTTAACAACCGTCCTGAAAATGGACAGGATGGCAAATAGCTACATCAAGAAATGGCTTGGCCTCCCACGCAGCCTTTCCAATGTGGTACAGTTTGGGAGAAACATCTTCGAACTCCCACTAAAAGCCATCAGTTTGGGCTACAAGCAGGAGAAGGTGTGGCTGCTTTTTGAGTTAAGAGACTCACCCGACCTTCTTGTGAGAAACACTAAAGCCCAGATCCGCACAGGGCGCAAGTGGAGCGTGACGCAGACAGTGGAACAGGCCAACAACAGACTACAGCATCAGGAGATTGTTGGGTTCTCGCAGCCAGGAAGGACATGGCTTGGATGGGGATCTGCACCTAAAATGTGGTCCAAAGCATCCACAAAGGAAAGGAAAGATCTGGTGATCACAGAAGTGTCAAAGATGGAGGGGGAGTGTTACAAGGTCAGAGCTGTGTGGCTACACCAGCAAGGCAGATGGACAACCTGGGAAGCGATCAATAGGAACATCACGTGGGCTGATATGTGGAAGATTCCCCAAGCAAGGCTTAGCTTTCTCATAAGGGCCACGTACAATATGCTTCCCAGCCCACAGAACCTACAATTGTGGTATGGATCGGTAGAGAACTGTCATCTCTTCTCCTCCCAGAATCCAAGTCTACAGCACATCCTTTCTGGGTGCAAGGCAGCACTGATCCAGGGCCACTACAGATGGCGCCCCGACCAAGTCTTGCGCAAGCTTGCGGAAGTCCTGGAGACGCGCAGACTGGAAGCAAACAGGGCCCATTCCAGCGGATCCACTTTGTCAGACAAGGGGAAGAGAGCCAAAGCGGCAGGCTGAAGGAGCGGTCTCTCTTGTCACCGGGAGGAGAGTGGAGCATGGCAGCTGATCTCGACCGCCAGATGAGGTTCCCGGCTGAGATCAGCCTAACGCCAAAGCGGCAGGCTGAAGGAGCGGTCTCTCTTGTCACCGGGAGGAGAGTGGAGCATGGCAGCTGATCTCGACCGCCAGTTGAGGTTCCCGGTTGAGATCACCATAACCTCTTTACGGCCTGACATTGTCCTCTGGTCCACCCTTTCAAAAACAGTCATCATGGTCGAATTGGCCGTCCCATGGGAGGAGGGGCTGGAGGCAGCCTTTGAGCGGAAAAAGGAGAGATACATGGAGCTGGCTGCTGCGTGCACCCAAGTCGGGTGGAGGGCTCTTACCTTCCCAGTAGAAATCGGCTGCAGAGGCTACATCGGAGAATCTACCCAGCGGCTCTTGAAGTCTATGGGCACCACCGGCCGTGAACAAAAGAGAGCACTCAAAAATCTTGCAGAGGAGGCAGAAAGAGGGAGTTTTTGGCTGTGGCTCCTTTCAAGGGACAGAACATGGGGCAAACAGGGATCCTAGGACCAGCTGCGGGGGGAGGCAGGGAGACGTCCCTGTCGCTGCTCCACCACCTTGAGATGTTCCGGGATTAAAGGGGCGAAACATCAGTGAAGGGTGGCTCCCGGCTGATGACTCCTCAGCTGCTCCAACGGCACCGGCGGAGGTGCTTCTGGCAGTGATGCCTAGCAGGTAGGCATACCTGTGCTGATAACACTGTCTTAGAAGGTAACAAGATTTGGACTGAATTGAGTATTATGCTAGCAAAAACAAAGTTATTAGTTTGATTCATATTAAAAATTTGATACTATTTATACTGCTGCTTAAAAAAATGCATCTGGCAAATATATTTCCGTGGGTTGTGAAGAAGGATGAAGAAGTGGTTTATCACATGATGGACAGTCAAAAATCGATTAAAAAATAAAATAGTAAGAGTGTCATAAATAAATCACCAAGATTTTGAAAGCACCAATTCAGAGAAATGTCTGTTTAAAATAATCTGACAGATTCTCTGAAAGAGCCAAGATTTGATTGCTGGAATGCTAGCCCGTGAGCACCGTGTTTTTTCAGTGTGCAGTTGAATTAGCCTTTAATAAATCTGCAGTCATTTCTGTGTGCCTGGAGCTGTTCTGTTGATGAGGCTCAAGCAGGGACTCGGTTGGCAGGTACAGCAACGATTCTGAAGAGACAGATGACATTTTTTTTCCAACCCACAATTATGAGACCCCTGCTGTGCTCTGACCCTTCAAGACTGATTCAGAGACATCAGCTTCCTGCTCAGACTGAAACATTTGAACAGGGTTTATAGGAACTGGATACTACAATTTATCTTAATAAGGCCCCAAAAATGTACATAGTATTTTTTTTTTTACTTTATCCATCTATCTATCTATCTATCTATCTATCTATCTATCTATCTATCTCCGTGAACAAAAGAGAGCACTCAAAAATCTGGCAGAGGAGGCAGAAAGAGGGAGTTTTTGGCTGTGGCTCCTTTCAAGGGACAGAACATGGGGCAAACAGGGATCCTAGGACCAGCTGCGGGGGGAGGCAGGGAGACGTCCCTGTCGCTGCTCCACCACCTTGAGATGTTCCGGGATTAAAGGGGCGAAACATCAGTGAAGGGTGGCTCCCGGCTGATGACTCCTCAGCTGCTCCAACGGCACCGGCGGAGGTGCTTCTGGCAGTGATGCCTAGCAGGTAGGCATACCTGTGCTGATAACACTGTCTTAGAAGGTAACAAGATTTGGACTGAATTGAGTATTATGCTAGCAAAAACAAAGTTATTAGTTTGATTCATATTAAAAATTTGATACTATTTATACTGCTGCTTAAAAAAATGCATCTGGCAAATATATTTCCGTGGGTTGTGAAGAAGGATGAAGAAGTGGTTTATCACATGATGGACAGTCAAAAATCGATTAAAAAATAAAATAGTAAGAGTGTCATAAATAAATCACCAAGATTTTGAAAGCACCAATTCAGAGAAATGTCTGTTTAAAATAATCTGACAGATTCTCTGAAAGAGCCAAGATTTGATTGCTGGAATGCTAGCCCGTGAGCACCGTGTTTTTTCAGTGTGCAGTTGAATTAGCCTTTAATAAATCTGCAGTCATTTCTGTGTGCCTTGAGCTGTTCTGTTGATGAGGCTCAAGCAGGGACTCGGTTGGCAGGTACAGCAACGATTCTGAAGAGACAGATGACATTTTTTTTCCAACCCACAATTATGAGACCCCTGCTGTGCTCTGACCCTTCAAGACTGATTCAGAGACATCAGCTTCCTGCTCAGACTGAAACATTTGAACAGGGTTTATAGGAACTGGATACTACAATTTATCTTAATAAGGCCCCAAAAATGTACATAGTATTTTTTTTTTTACTTTATCCATCTATCTATCTATCTATCTATCTATCTATCTATCTATCTATCTATCTATCTGTCTATCTGTCTGTCTGTCTATATTTTTTTTAATCTCGACATCAGTTAACATAGGAAATATATACAAACTTGGTGGGTGTGTGTTTGTGTGTGAATTTTCAAATTATTATTTTTTCAAGTTTAGTTTGCTTACTTAAAGCCAACTTCAAAAGACCTTAATGTTTATTGTGATGTATTTTTATGAATAATAATACTACTAATAAAAATAATAATAATAAATTGCACAATTTCTGCAATAAGTAAAGCTAGTCAGTATGAATACTGCACAAAACAAAAAGCTAAATAATATTGAAAATATAAATTAAAAATGCTATATTAAGGAAAGAAAGAAAGAAAGAAAGAAAGAAAAAAATAAATGTTGTATGTTACAATGTGATGATTGTATATGAATTTGTATGAAAATATAAAATATCTAGGAAAAAAAAAAGCATGAAGGTCTATATTTAACTATTGGTTGGGTGCAAACCGATAGGATAAAAATATGCTAATGAGATACTAATGAGATGCTCATTCAACTAATGGCTTAATTATAATTGTCCCTGCATAATAAACTGAGATAAGATGAAGTTTGATTACCAATTTTATGACTTAGACACCAACAAATCAGTAGCTTGCATGAACAAAATTCTACAGTAGTTTTGTAAGCAAGAATGTGAGGGTATTAATATATGATTCATGTCAAATATTACTTAAAACCCCCTGCTTGCCTGTATGCAGAGCTTCAAACAGAGCAGAATAATTTTTCTCCATAGAGTTTGTTTATCTCTGAGCTCCACTGGTCAAATCTGATAAAAACAAACTGATGGAATGATTAGTTAGCCAGTATTTTTCCTTTCATATTTCAAACAGCCAGCCAGCCCCTTTCATTTATCTACGATGAATGACAACATTAAAGAGAAACCGACAGAGTTAGTTATCAAGCACCTACCTTGAAGGGAGACATCTGTTGAGTTTATTTAGAAGGCATAAAATATGAGCAAAGCCCTGTGTGTCACATACTCAGAGGGAGATCAAGGTTTGAGCTCAGCTGCTCAATGCAGGAGCTCAGGAACTCAAATCTGTTTTATTGTTGCAATGCCTCAAAAGACAACAGATGTCAATGGTGGGATAAATTTAAACAAGAGCTAGAATAGTTCAACCTTTACGTTGGCTTGCATAATCATAATTGCGAGAAAACTTTTCTTTCATGTAAACTTTCAGTTTACATTCTTACACTCGGAAATTGTTAATTGTTTCTATGGCATTGTTCATAATGCCAAAATGGATCCATGTGTGGAGAAAAAAATAGGATAGATGATGATGCAATGAAATCAGACTTGTGACAAAATGATTAAGAACTGTGAGTAAAGCAGCAATAATCCTTTTTTGTGTATACATTAATTCATCTCTATATGAAGAGTTCAGATGCAAAAGCCTCTAAATTCCATTTGAAATTTTCTTCTAATATGATAATTTTTATTAGGCTCCTATGTACAGTTTCAGTAATTTTATTTTAAAGGCAATGACTAGGTTATATTCATTGTGATTAAAGTGAAATAACTGAACATAAACATAGGAGCCTGAGAAAAATGCTAATTTTAGAGGAATTTTAAACGGCACTTAGAGGCTTTTGCATCTGCATCTTCATATTTTTATATATATAGTTTATATATATACGTAAGTACTTTAATTTAGTTTTTAAAAGTATGCTAACGTATTTTTCACAAAGTTATGCCATTTTAGTGTTTTCACATGACGTCACAGTGGTGATGCGGTGATGTGAGAGATGCTGGAGATTTATAACGTTTTACAAGTTGGTGACTTCCATGACTTACGTGGTCCTAAACTATGCCAGAAATATTAATGTGACGTATGACTGATACGTGATCTATCAATTACTACACCAGGGGTGTTTAGACTCGGTCTTGGAGGGCCAAGATCCTGCAGAGTTTAACTCTAACTTGCCTCAACATACCTGCTTGGAAGTTTCTAGTATGCCTAGTAAGACCTTGATTAGCTGGTTTAGGTGTATTTAATTGGGGTTGGAGCTAAATTTTGCAGAACAGTGGACCTCCAGGACTGAGTTTGGATACTCCTGAACTAGACAGTATTTTAAGGCTTGTTGTGCACTCACGACAGGAAGGTAAACTCAGAAAAAATAAATAAAAATCATCCAGCATTGTGTGTTAAGACAAAGTAACATATTCAATCCAGTACTAAATACCAGTAAAATATGCACTTTTCCATTACATTTTATTCTAAAATCTTGATGTTTTAAACAAAAATGTGTTATTGTGTACTATAGAGTATTGTATCATTAGCTTAGCAATATGCTAACATAAAAAAAAATATTGGAATCAACTGTAAGCATACACTTCAGGCAAGGAGCGCTATTTGTGTGATGCACATGAGCATCTCATTTATGAGGTTTCACAGTGTCTTAGAATGTATCCACCTATAGGCAGCTGACAGTGAGGCAGCTCACTGTGTTTTGGAGCAAAGCTAATGTCTCCCCCTATTGTCATTTCTTTATAAACCCCTCATGCCATATCTTTATCTTTGAGTTGTTTGTTACATTTTAGTGGTCTGGCACCAGAGTGTAGATAAACGTCGTAAACAGATCTTTACGAATGAATAAATTCACCTCCAAAGGCATTGTGCCACCGGCAGACGTTAATAAACTGATTCATGGTGTAATGCACTCTCTTGGGTGCAGCTGTAGCCCTTTTATGCTGGCTGTTTATGTGCACTGTTATTTCATAGAGTCAGCTGAAAAGGGCTATCCGCAGGCAGATGATAAATTATGTTTTTCACACTCTAATTTATAGAGGTGGGCTTGTGTTGCTTGAGCAATTTTTATTTTTCATTTCCAGTAGCGCAGAAGGTTAGTAAAGAAAGTCCTGAGAAGACTTCAGCCTTCACGGGCATCACTCCTGTTAGTGCCATGAGGAAGAGTAAGATTCGCATTTCTGATCCTGAGGAGAGTTTTGTTTCAGCAAAGAAAGAGTTACAGAAATCGCAAGAGTTTAAGGGAAAATAATGTCGCCTTTGCCACAGTCAAGAATGTATTCCATCATAGTGAAGGCTGGTAATGATAAATTATTGCCTTCTAGCTTCAGGCTTTGTGTATGCGTGTGTGTGTATGTGTGTTTAGGGGTGTAATTGATATAGTGTTTTTAAAATGGTGAGTAAAATTAAACATAGCAGACTTTATAAAAAATGTATTAAATTATTTTGTTGCTTTTCTATGATGAATGCAAAAAGCACAACACAAATTGGCTCTAAAATGTCCTTAAAAAGTAATTATATATATATATATTTTTTTTTTCTCTCATTGAAGGTTCCAGAAATATTTCAGACATTTTATTTATCTTATCTTATCTTATCTTATCTTATTTTATTTTGAATTACACATTAAAACACTTTTGGACCACTGCAGAAAATAAGCTCTGTGACCAAGTTTCTGATACTTACACATTTTATTCAGACATAAAGATAATATTCACAAATGAACACAACTTTTATGCATTTTGATGCCCAAATACAATCAGCAGACTTCATGACTTCAACATCACCACTATTACGCTTCAGACAACTCTTTCAGGCTTTATTTAAAATATATTTTCACTGAATGTTTTAGTAAGAGTTTGCAAGGGCGCTATTATAAACAAGAGGCATGTCCCCAACAACCTAGTCCCATTTAGCCACTTGTTAAGCCTCTTTCAAGATAAGTAAATGCTTGACGCAAGGTGGAATTAGCGATGTGTTTTATGATGTAGATCAAAACGTGAGAATGTCTTGAGCATGTGTTAATCATAGAACTTATGTCAGGCATTTAATCAAGCACCCATTAAAAAACAACAACAAAAACATTGACGCAAGGACAGTGAAGCTGCGAGTACAAAAATGTGACCTTATTGTCATGTTTTAAGATTCATTCATGCAGCACTCCATAAAATAGAAATACAAACCACACACAAATATTGGGTAAAATAGTTCATTAGTAATTAGGTTTAAGAATGTTTATAGTTCCAGTATTGCTAAATTATAGATATATTTATAATCAACTTTGTTAACTTAAGTAGTTGTTCTATTACATGTGGGACCAACTGCTCAGTCAATCACATTTTTTGAACACAAAAACTTTAGGGGAAAAACCCAGAAAAGCTGAAAACCCCTGAAATTAATTGCTAGCACATTAATTAGCCTTGCCCTTATAAGCAGATGCGGGGTTTACCTGAAATTAACACTCGTCTGTGGACCCAAAGATACAGCCAGTTTCTAGGTAGAGGTCTGGACACCAACTCGGTGACCTCCAACATTTACCTCCATCTCAGTCAAACGTGTTGCTTCTGCAGCTCCATGCTCCTTCCAGTGATCACAGTGAGGTGAAAGGGTCATGCAAACCCACTGAGAAAACTCTTAGCTTTCTAATGGCCTCTAATAAAATTAATAATCGCCAATGACTGCATGGATTCACAAATAAGTGCATTTTCCTCAAACAAAACGGCATGTTACACAACAGCTTTATGTACATGACCACTTGAACAACCACTTGCTCTGTGAAATACAAGGTCATTGTCAAAATTGCTGCGCTTTATCATCTGGTACATGCTAACTTTATGCTGACCTTGATTTTACCATAGATAAAGTGATATATATATATACACACACACACACACACACACAAGAGAAATGATTTCTTCAGTTTAGTCTGTCTCCTGTTTGGTATGTGCATGTTTATGAGCACAGCTTGAACAGGCATTTCTTTCTCTTTCTCCATTTGTCTCTCTCTGTCACACCTATACACAAATGACGGTGGTAAAATTCTATCTACTTTCCGCCAGCTAACCTGTTGCCCTTTGTTTTGCACTTCTGAAGGGCAAAACTAATGATTTCTGATTTGGTATGCATTTTCCCCTCTCTCCCATGCGCCATTTCTACTTGTGGAGAGAGACAAGAGGATTTCAGGCTTATTAGAAGTCTTCGCTGTGCTCTGCCGGTACTGTAGATTTTATGAAAAGAACCGAGAGAAGGTGAAATAGACGGGGCACTGGAAAAACAAGCTGATACGTTCAAACAAACACCATGGTATACATATCTAGTGAATAATTACATCTGCACTGCTAGAGTGCTTCTCCTTTGTTGTGTACAAAGAATGGGGTTTTCAGGAAACAATCGCTATCAAATTTAATTTGTCGTGAAGTTTGTATGCCTTCCTTGACTGCATGGAAAAGATGCCATTATATGAGACATTTGATGTTTACGTTCATGCATTTGGTGGGCGAAAGGTGTATCAGGTGTTATTCCTAATATAGACCTTCAATAAAATTTACCATGATTTTTTAGAAATTAATCAAATATATCCACACATGGTCTTGAATTGGTTACCATGATTTTACCAAGATTTTGTTTTTCCTTGTATCAAGGCCTCATCTCAATCTGTGCTTTGTTTTCCTCTGTCTCTGGGTACTAGTTTCCATTCTGATAACAAACAAATTTGTGTTACAGCTCATCTTACCAAATTGAAAATCTCAATTACGGACATATGAACAAAATCCCACAGTGACAATCTGTTACTGTTCAGCCTGAACAAGTTCATCACTGCTATTTGTGTACTTGATGGCAATGAAAATCTGGAATATTGAACTGCCTTGTCTTGTCATCTTGATGGCTTTTGTGTTTTGCGCGTTTGCGTTTTTTTCTGTGCAGAGATTAATTGTCCCTGTGTCGCTGGCTGACAAAAGCATTTATGAGAGGGAAGGCCAGAGAAGTGGGATGTCAGTATTTCAGGTACACATTCTCTCATACAATATACCTTTCTCTTCCCTTCTTCCTCATGGCCTTTTTTTCTCTAATTTTGAATTGCAGGACCTTCTTTAAATGACACCAGAGGCACTTGAGATTATTGCCACAATGATCAGCCGCAACATTGAAAGCACTGAATAACATTGATTGAATTGTTACAATGGCACCTGTCAAGGGGTAGGATAGACTATATTAGGCAGCAAGTGAACAGTCAGTTATTGAATTGAATGTGTTGGAAGCAAGAATAATGGGCAAGCGATAAGAACTGAGTGGTTTTGACTAGAGCCAAATAGTGATGGCTGGACAACTGGGTCAGAGCATCTCCAAAACTCCAAGTCTTGTTGGGTGTTCCAGTATGCAGTGGTTAGTACCTACAGTACAAAAGTGGTTCAAGGAAGGCTAGCCCATCTGGTGCAATAACACAGACAATGTACTATAGCTCAAATTGCACTGGTGCATTGCAGTTTGCTGTGTAGAAAATACATAATATACCTTTATCATCCTAACATTAGGCCTACAGAATGGGAGCAACAAGTGACCAAGCAACACTATAAAAAATACAGATCTTTTTACCCCCAATAAGACATTGAATTGATTTAGAGACAAAACTTTCTAAAATCTCACCATAATTTAAAGAAACAGAGCATACACAAATTAAATCCTGTCATTTTTTACTCATCCTAATATATATGCATTATTTCTTCTGCTGAACCAGACTGTAAAAAAGATGGACAACACATCTCTTTTTCTTCCCACTGTAGAAAAATGAAGCCAAAATGTCCCAGACATCTCATCTTACACACTGATGACAACATTTGGAGCTAGAGACTTCACAGTAGTAAGTGTGGAGTCGTGGGCTGTGTCCAAAAGCAGAAAAATGCTGCCTTTGGAGGATGCATTTCAAGTTAGGAAGGCGTCAAGACATATCCGCATCCAATGTTAGCCTCACCTCCTGTCTCCTGAGATGCCTTCATCTTATCGATTTTTGAAGGATGCATAGATGTATCCTTCGCTGCCTTTGATATCCCACAATCCTGTGCGTTCCATTCTGTGACAGCTGAGCTAAAAAATAAACATGGCATCTGAAATTTGCGGTTAGTGGTCCGCAGTATGTGTAAATGTATATTTTTTACTTTTTCCACTTTTGATGTTATTTCTAGTGAGAAAATACTATTTTAGTTATTAAATATTTGCTTAGTTTTCACCAAAGCTCACACTATTTTGTTGTAGATTATTAAACCATTAGAAGCCTGTCAGAAATCAGTTTAATTAGGTCTCCTTGTGCAAATGCTGCCTGCAAAGTTATTGCCTGATAAGACAGCGAGGCAATAAGTCCGCAGCAAGATATTCTGAGGTATGTTGGTAGCCAAAATGTTTTGGTGACCATTGACTATTATTGTATGGAAAAAAAGGATATTTTTCAAAATGTTCCACGATTAAAAAATATCATAGTAAATGACAGAATTTTACTTTTCAATTTTTTGCCTGAACTATCCCTTCAACATATGAGCACAGTCTTCTGTTTTTGCCAGTGTGGGAGCTAAGTATACAAACATTCACTGGAATAAAAGGGTGAATCATGAATCTTTTCGAACCAATTATTTAAAAATCCGACACACTCATTAGTTCATGAATTGGAAAAATCATTTTTTGATTCACTGAAAAGAACCGACTCATAAGAGTCATTTGTTCATGAAACGCTTGTTTTATAGAAACACCCACGTCATCTTTGCAGTACAAGTTCTTTTTATCTTATCACAGCCACTTCAGACTGCAAGCTTTAGTAAACTAAAATGTATCTTGCAGCGTAGTAGTTGCTGTAGAACATGATGCTCATGTGTATGAATTAGAAATGGGACGCTACCTTCAAAACACGAACTGGACAAGTCAGTAAGTAATAATGTGCGTTTGAAGACTCGTACGGGTGCTTGAGACGTTTAGAATAATTAATGCATATATCGACTTAAAGGGGTCATATGATGCTATTTTAAAGATCATTATTTTGTGTATTTGGTGTAACAGAATATGTTGATATGCTTTAATGTTCAAAAAACACATTATTTTTCAAATACTGTACATTATTGTAGGTCCTCTATGCCCCGCCTCTCTCAAACACGTCGTTTTCAACAAAGCCCCCTCCTTTGACAAGCGCAGTCTGCTCTGATTGGCCAGCAGACCCAATGCATTGTGAATGGCCGAACACCACAAGCACGCGTCGGAAATGTAACGCCCCTTACCATAATCGTGAGCATAAGCTTTCAAAGTAAATATCAAGGCAGTTAATAATGTCGTTCGTTTTACCATCAGTTCAAGCCCGAAAGGGCAACAGAGTCACGTGATAATAAATCTTAACCAATGATTCCTAATTGTATCTACTTCCAGAAGGCCAACTAAAGTGCTTGAAGTGCACTGAAATACACAGCATCTCCCTGACATGGCTGCATCAACACTACTGCTGTTCCTGAAACCACGCCTTCTTTCTTTGCGTGCACATTTGGGCCGCATTATGCAAATATTTCCACATAGTGAGGTAGGTAAAGGAAAACATGAAATCGCATCATATGACCCCTTTAAGACACATTTTCTTAATTTTTCTGCAATCATGGCCCGCATTTTCTGTCAGCTGTTTATAATAACAAGTCATTTCCGATCTGTGAATCATTCTTTTGAGTCAGTTCTTTTCAATGAACATTTTAAATCCTGAATAATGACTGAATCGGTTCATGATTCAGTTTGAACAATATTTTTTGAATCGTTTGGATCAGTTCTCACCTCAAGGGTAGAGGGATGCTACAGAGAACAACTGGATGAAGTGGATTACAGATCATTGAGCCTGTATTGTTTTTGTCAACAATTTCTCCAGGTAGACATTTTCTACAAAGTACCGCTAAAGGTATGACATTACTACTGTATGATTTTTTGGATATATACTCTGCTTTTTTAGATACCATTTAGAACCATGGCATGCTTCAAAGTAGGCTTATCATAAATTCACATCTGATATTGACTACAGCAGGCTACTTTTTTGGTCAAATTAATTTTGAGGGAACAAAAAAAAAAAAAAAGAGCCATACCTTATGATTTTGCATCATAAGGTATGGCTCATACTCATGATGTTGTGGCAGTGTCAAAACTCAAAACTCTGGACTGTTACGGTTATAGTTAATTGTACCGATATTTTATTTGTTTGTATAATTGTAAATATTTCGTACAACAGCCCAGACATACCTACAGATATATAGAATGGTGCATCAAACAAATTCATAAAGAAAAAAAAATGTAAACAATAAATCAGAACCATTGTGATCAAAGGCTTAGGATGTTCCAATGTAACAGCAGTCTGCAATGGATCAGTCGGGTTTCATTGGTACACTTTTATACTTGCTGGGGCCTGTGGCCTAGTACAATCAGAAGAGAGAGTGAGCATATCTTAAATTAGTTCTAGGTTTAAATGAGCATCCCAAACAGTCCCAAGTTTGTGAACCCACCATTTCAGACCTTTTTTTTTTTTACAGTTGCCAGGACTTGTTTCTGTTCTAAGCTCAAATGCATGCTACCTTTTTCGTTTTCTTTCACAGTTGTCGCTGTTTACTGTGTGCAATTCCCTCTTTCTTGCTACCTAGCAACCTTGTAAAATCACCCTTCCGTGACAACACTATCTGCAGTGCTTTTCATGTGGAGGTCAAAATGGTGCATGACTTCTCTGTTGATAGGTGTGTTGAAACCCTGACTCGACTCGTGAAAGGTTCTAGGCTACATTACTTTTCAAAATTATATTATAAACTTATATTATTTGTATTGTTACCCTATTAATATTGAGAGTTGATGTCTTTAACATATTACAGTTGTTGTGATTTTTAAAACAAATAAGCCATTTGGGGTTGTGCTACAGTGATTTTACCAGGGTTAAGGAAGTTTCTGCTTTTCGTTGTGTACATAACATTCCTTCACAATGGTAACATTTCTCTAACGCATGGCCTTGCTTATTTCTTTTATTTATTATATAACAGTATATCTTCCTACTCGTATAGCAGTCGTCTGTTCTGTGGGCAGTTTTGTGAATGCTCTGGAAAGTGACACAGATATCAGGGTCCTTAGAGAGGTTATTATGGTGAAATCCCATAGCTGTCACATTTATCTGACACAAAAAACGGGACCAGAGGCATTAGGTGCTGTGTGCTTCTTTGTGCTGTCTCTCTGGGCTATAATGTGAAGAGATTAGTGAGTTCTCCGATGATTTCCTGATCATCTTCTACATTGTCGGCTGTCTGGCCAGACACCTCAGGCCCTGGACACCTTGCCTCCATAGAGTTAACCTTGAAAGAATCCTTGACGTTCCATTAGACTAGGACGAGCCTCATGGCAGAACTCATCCATGGTCATCAATCTTGTGTCCCTGGTCAAAAACAAAGTCAGGTTATTTTTCACACACAAGGATACACACATCCCATTAATCGAATGCACCAACTTATGATTTTTTTTGTAATTTGACAATGTTAAAGTTTGTTTGTTTGTTTCATTTTGCATGCTTTTGCATAGCATAGCAAGATGGCGCCTGGTGGTGTGTTGACTACTCGTCTTGCTCCAGTTGTTTTACTATTTTTATTAGTGTTTTTGTGTGCTCTCCCTCAACTGAGACAGTCTCTCTCGACTTATGATCGCCAAACACTACTTCATATCCAAACAGCTGTATCGAGTCTCCATGACGCTGGTCAATGCCACTTCTCCCCCTGGCTGGTAAGACAGCGCACTACCGGCCGAGATACTTCGATCGATGGTGAATGCCATAGGAAGAAAGAAACGCAGAAGGAAACGTGGATGTAGAGCGGGTGTGTCAGCTAAAACAAGGAGATTCAGGATTGCTTTGGCCTCGAGGGCGGGTGATTTACGACTCCCTTGTCTTCGTATGGTTTGTCCAGAGTTGCCGAATGCCCTGCCTAGGCTTTTTCTGCCAAAATCGGTCTACGGCAAGAGAGGCTTGAACTTGGTCAACTTGCGTTACTTGAGGAAGGATGACGATCGTGGAGTCACAAGTGTGCTGTTCAGGAACGATTCGGTAAGGATGGCGCTAGTTAATGCCAGAACCCTTACAAACAAGTCATTTATCCTAAACGACTTTTATACATCAAATGATTTGTACTGTTCTTTATTGTGGAAACATGAATGAACGCTGTGGATTCAACTCCTATTGTGGAAGTAACTCTGACTATGTGTGATTCCCTTTCAAGGGAACTTCGAACTGCGTCCTCTAGGGGTCGTTATGGGGGACACCTTCAGTGTGACCGACGCTGTGGATTCAACTCCTATTGTGGAAGTAACTCTGACTATGTGTGATTCCCTTTCAAGGGAACTTCGAACTGCGTCCTCTAGGGGTCGTTATGGGGGACACCTTCAGTGTGACCGACGCTGTGGATTCAACTCCTATTGTGGAAGTAACTCTGACTATGTGTGATTCCCTTTCAAGGGAACTTCGAACTGCGTCCTCTAGGGGTCGTTATGGGGGACACCTTCAGTGTGACCGGTGTCTGAAGCATATATCTAAAAACGACAATAACATTGGCCGGCGACAGCTTATGACGTCATTACCCTGCGCGATTACAGTGTAAAAGGGCACCAGGAGAACACGTTATCCTCTTCTTTGTCTTCACTGACCGTTTGTTTATGTTAGCGTTAAGCTAAACACGACTAGAGTGCATGTTTCTTGCCAGAGGCTTTGCTTTGATACCTGCAGTTTCACCTGGCTCGCATGCTGTGTGTGTGTGGTGAAGAGCAAGCGCATTCAGCTCTCGAGGGAGTCTCACGAGGAGACGGCTTGTGCTCATAGTGATGCATTCGCGGGACTACTGAGGG
>NW_015629521.1:844541-859188 GCF_001515625.1 Sinocyclocheilus rhinocerous
ACGCTGTGGATTCAACTCCTATTGTGGAAGTAACTCTGACTATGTGTGATTCCCTTTCAAGGGAACTTCGAACTGCGTCCTCTAGGGGTCGTTATGGGGGACACCTTCAGTGTGACCGGTGTCTGAAGCATATATCTAAAAACGACAATAACATTGGCCGGCGACAGCTTATGACGTCATTACCCTGCGCGATTACAGTGTAAAAGGGCACCAGGAGAACACGTTATCCTCTTCTTTGTCTTCACTGACCGTTTGTAGCGTTTGCATGAGTGCGTTCACCTCTTGTGGGAATAGCGATGCATTCGCGGCAGCAGTTTTCGTTCGCACTTGATTTCCGAGGTAATCTAGCGGTTGGGCGGAGCGTGTTTAGCTCCCGTGGGAGCTGAATGCATGCTGCGCGTTGCGGTCACGGTGAGAACATGGAAAGGACCTGACGGGAAATTTCTCCCTATCAGTAATTTCCTTTTGTTTATATAGGAAATGTATAGTGTGGAGCTGTCTGCAGTTATTGGACAGATGGTTTATATCATGTCCTACTCAGATAACCACATTATACTGCACTCCGGCTTGAGTAAAAAAAAGAAAAAATAGGAGCCTTCCATTCCTTCCCGATCTTCATTTGGAGATTGAAGAGGTTTGGAAAAATCTATTCTCGTCCCGCATCCACAGATTCCAGCATACTAGTTATGCCAACATCGAGGGGATGTGTGAGAATGGTTATGAGAAGATGCCACCTGTTGAAGAGACGCTGGCCTGCTATCTCTCCATGGGGGAGACATCTTCTCTTAATTGTATTTGATGCTAGTCTTTCTCTGCAGAGCTACTCTGGCCTGTTCTGTTTTTTCTGACTTTAGGTTTGACCCACCTGCTAAGTCAGGACCTCCTGCTGTTGACCGATTTCAGTGATGGTTTCACTCATCGGTTCTGGTTCCAGGCTGGTGATAGCCCTCATCTTTGGCTTGGACACACAGCCTGGGCTTCTGAGGAAGCCTCCCAGCATCAGGTCCCCAGTATAACACTGCAACCTCAGGACCTGCGGGTCCTTTTTGCTGGGTCCCGCTATTTCTTCAGGTTCTATCGGGTCTGGTTATACAGTGTCTGGCACCAGTGGACTGTCTCTTATTGGGCCCTGCTGGGTTACCCCTTCTAATCTAGCACCCCCTTCTGGTCGAGCTAAAAGTGCTCCCCTCTCTGTGAGGGTTATCTATGAATCGCTCCGTGGCAGTGACATCAGGTAGTTGGGCCGCTTGCAGCTTCCCTGATAAGCTGCCTCTATTCGGGTCAAGTCAGGCAGTGCTCCCCTCACCTCAGAGGGTTGTCTTTGAGCCTGCCGCTCCCGATTGAGTGGCTGAGGACTTCTGGGCATCTGTGAGCAGATCACCTCACGGTAGAGGGTTATTTATGAGTATGGTGCTTTCTTCCGAGCGTTCGAGTTCTCCCTCCTTCTGAGGAGTTGAATTCCCCGCTCCATGGGCTGTTCTCGTGGTGGTGTTTAGCAGTGCTCCCCTCTATCAGAGGGTTGCCTATGAGCACGCTACTCTTTTTCTGAATTCGGAGTTCTCCTCTCACGTGGACAGTTGAGTTCTCTGTTTTCCCAGAGCACCTGGAACCGGCAACATCAGGCGAACTAGGCTCTTCCTCTGCCTCCCTGATGCGCTGTGTTTTTGGCTAAGCTTGCAGTATGAGGATGAGTTGGTGACTTCTCAGACGTATTGTTCTTGGGATGCGCCATTTTATTTTGCGTTCTTTCTAAAATCCTGTAAGGTAGGTGCTACGCGTGGCGGCTTCGTGCCCTTTCTTTGAGTCGGTTAGGCCCCGGTTCCACCTTGGGCACCACTCTACCTATGTATCCTCAGGATACCTACTTTAACAGGGTGTTGCTACTAGGGGTCTGTTGAGACAGTTCCTTCAGCAAGCTCATGCAGAGCAAGCGGTAGCCCCCTGGGTGACAGGCCAAGACCTAGTACGATTCTAGGCGCTTGGTCGTATCCCCTTAAAGGAATCTCTTCCTGATTCCAAGCCTTTGAGCTCTACCCTGGGCCCAGGAGTCCTGGCCCTAACAGGTAAGTTTTTTGGGGTATGTAGCTTAGGCCTTTGGCCGTAGGGGATAATGTCACTGACAGCCGTCTAACATCCCAGGGGCAACTCCCTTAAAGCTTTGGTTGTTAACTTGGTTACTTAGTGCTCACCTGTGGTTTGGCATGCACTCCCCTCAGCATGGTGGCGTGGGTATACCGTTCCCCATAGCGACCCCTAGAGGACGCAGTTTGAAGTTCCCTTGAAAGGGAACGTCTCAGGTTACGTATGTAACCATGGTTCCCTGAGTAGGGAACGAGACACTGAGTCCTCTAGTTTCCCAGCCATGCTTCGGGCGCAAGCTTCAGACGAAGAAGCGGATGACGTGTTCTCCTGGCGCCCTTTTATAATGTGATCGTGCAGGGTAATGATGTCATAGGCTGTCGCCGGCCAATGTTATTGTCGTTTTTAGATTTTAATATCCATGTTTTTTGCCCTGGAAAACCTATGGTTACAGAGTTTTTAGAAATGTTGGACTCGTTTAATTTCACTTGGTCGGTGATGTGTAGTACTCGACACTGAACATGGCCACTCTCTTGATCTTGTTTTTTCACTAGGAGTGTCTGTTTGTGATCTTGATGTCATGATTAATAGTTTTTCGGATCATTGACCAGTAGTATTTAACGTAGATCTTCCAAGTATATGTCGAGCTTCTTCATTGTCTGTTATATATTCTCGTATTATTTCTCCTTTCACAACATCAGAATTTTCAAATGCCTATATTGCCATACATTTGACAATCAAATAAATGCTGTAGTTCTGAATTTTTTATTTTTTATTTTATTTGAGGGCAATAGCGAAATTAAAATAATTCCTTTCAACTAGTGACATAGAAAAAGTCGTCAATGCTTTCATGTTTTCCCGTTTAGATTATTGTAATGCTATTTATTTCGGGACCTGTCAGACTCACATTGCACGTCTCCAGCTAGTACAAAATGCCGCTGCAAGAATGCTCATGAAAGCTAAGAAGTCTGATCATGTTACCCCACTGTTATTCTCATTAGGCTGGTTACCAGTGCATTACAGGATCCAATACAAAGTCTTGACTTATGTTTTTAAGGCATTACATGGAATAACGCCAGAATATTTGGTAGAGCTCATTATTCCATATAATGCAAAATTAACGCAGAGATTCTCAAGATCCCAAGAGCGCGTCTTAAATCTAAGGGTGACCGCTCTTTTGCTGTCGCTGGCCCAAGATTATGGAACAGGCTACCTTTCGAGGTTAGAGCATCCCTTACGTTAAGTTCCTTCAAGTGCCGCTTAAAGTCATACCTGTTTTATTTGGCATTCTAACTTTTTGCTGGGTTTATTTATCATTGATGTTGTTGTTGTCTTGTTTTAATTATGTCCTTCTTCTTTTTACATTATCTTAACTTGTGATGTACAGCACTTTGGAGCTACTGTGTAGCCTGAAAAGTGCTCTTTAAATAAATAAACAAACATTGTGTGCAGAGCAAGGAACGGAGGGAGACGAGGAGTACATCAATCCAGAGAATTTTAATTATAACAAAGAAAACTCACGTAGCACATGTAGACATAAACAATACCGGACGCTGAACTAAAAACAGGGAACACTATTTAAACACATGACAAGACGAGGGGATGAGGAGACACACCTGGGATCAATGGAAATAAACGGGTAACACCTGGAATTAAATCAACATAATCAGAACAGGAACAGGAAACTAACCAAATATGGGCATAAACACTGGGACACAGGGAGCACATGGGGAACAAAACACAACACAAGCCTGACATGATGCCCCCCTCCCTGGGCTTAACTGGAGATCCGGAGCCCTCCCTGGGCTGAACTGGAGATCAGGAGCCCTCCCTGGGCTAAACGGGGAATCAGGAGCCCTCCCTGGGCTTAACTGGGGGTCAGGAGCCCTTCCGGGGCTAAACAAGGAATCTGGAGCCCTTCCTGGGCTCAACTGGGGATCAGTAGCCCTCCCTGGGCTCAACGGGGGATCTGGAGCCCTCCCTGGGCTTAACTGGGGAACTGTGAAGCGCTTATGAGGAGCTGGCACTGGAGGGTGCTCTGGAGGAGCAGGCACAGCAAGGCGCTTTCGAGGAGCTGGCACTGGAGCCAACTCAGGGGCTGGAGCCGACACTGGAGCAAGCTCTGGGGCTGGAGCCGGCACTGGAGCGGGCTCTGGGGCTAGGATGAAGGCAGAGAACAGTCCTTTTCTCCTCATCCTCCTCCTTTGGTTACGGGGGAACTGGGCAGCCGGCGGGCTTGTCGCTGCGGTGACCGGCGGGCTTGCGTCAATGGCGGCCGGTGGGCTTAAGAGAGCCGCGGCCGGCGGGCTTGACTTAAAAAAATAATACTTATGGCATTCAGACAGGTATGTTCAATGTAGTTGTTTTGACAGAAGGAAACAAGATACATTTCTAGTTTCAACATTATTTGTTCTTCAGACATTCCTCTTTAAAATAAAATAATTATCATATTTTGGCAAAGTGACCCACATTTGTTTTTTGACCACTGAAAATGTGTACAAATTTATCGATTTACTCCTGGAGCCATATTGAAGGATATATATAGTATATCTTAAAAATGAAGATGCCAAAATAGAAGTTTGTTAAGACCAATATCTAAAATGGCATTAAGATATTTTTAATACATTTTGAGTTGCATGCCTGCAAACTTTGGAGAAAAAAAAACCTTGAAAAGTGCTCTTTCCCCATTTTTAAATGGTCACCATTGGCACATAATGCAACAAAGATTGCTAAATTCAACAGATTTTACTCATAGACCTACCAAGCTCTGTGTAAAAGTGACATTATGATGCTGCCATCTTTCCTAAGTCAATTTTACCCCCCTGCAATTTGGCTCTGAATCTCAGGTGAAAATTGCCATTTTGACCCCCCTCTACAAAATACTGGATTACTCCAGAAATATTCTTCCATGGCATTTAATACTTTGGCTTTCATCACTATACATGTTTTTCTTTCTTCAGAATAATTATTAGCAAAATCAAAAATTTTAGCCAGGGACCTCTGGTTGAGTTGACACGGAATGACCCAGTAGCCTATTACATAAACGGTCCCACTTTATATTAAGTGGCCCTAATACCTGTGTACTTACATAGTAACTAGATGTGTACATAGTATGTAACCACAGTGTAAGTACACATTGGTACATAGTATCTACAGCTGTAATGTTTGTGTAACTACACATATATAACAACCCACTGAATGGTATGTGTAAATACAAATGTGTAACAGGACATTGGTAAACACTCTTTGGTAATGAAAATACAAATGTGTAACAGGACTAACAGCACTTTTTAGTAAAGAAAGTGTTACACTTTTTGGTAAAGAAAGTGTTACACTTTTTGGTAAAGAAAGTGTTACACTTTATAGTGAGTAAACAATTCATATGGATTTACCATGTAATTACTCTGATGTTACACAGCAGTAAGTTAGTAAGTTAGGCTTTACATATAAATTGTGGTTGGTGTCCAGAATGTTACACTTTATATTAAGTGGACAGTTCCTGAGGAGTTACCATGTAAGTACACTGGTATTACAGTGGTGCACCAACTCCAATTCGAGATCCAAACTACAGTAAAATTGTTATTCAGATGCAGTACAAGCTTTTGTGTGTAGCTGGCATTGTTCTCTCTTAGGTTCTGGAAGCTGTGCTCTATGAATTGTGTAGCACACCAATGAAAACTGGGGTTATAATGTTCAGAAACAGTATTAAAAAATAAGTTTGTCCAACTTAGGAAGGCCAAACAAAGGGGTTTTGGAACCGGAGTGGAAAAAAACAATGTTTCTTCAAGATAGCGACAACATAGTACTTAAGCAACTCCTCTTCTTCCTCTTCTCAAGCACAACTCAACCAGGCCTGGCCCCCCATTTTTTGGCCAGGATTTTTTTTAAATGATTGACATTGTGATTTTACAATATCGGGAAAAAATAGGACCCCTTTAAAGGGTTAGTTAATTCTGTCATTTTTTACTCATCCTCATGTTGTTTCAAACCTGTGTGACATTCTAATACACAACATAAAATAAGAGTTTTGAAATTAGAAATGTCTCAGTTTGGTTACCAGCATTCTTCAAATTATCTTCCTTTGTGTTCTGCAGAAGTAGTCATACAAGTTTGGAACAGCATGAGGGTGAGTAGGAAGAATTTTAAGTTATCTCAGTGGTAAAAAGTGTCCTAATGTACCCCTATGATGACAGAATTTGCGTTTGTGGGTGATCTATCACTTTAAAACGTAATCTTTATATACATTTGCTCAGTTCAGTTGAGTCACACTTTCTGAAGGTGTTTCTGTTATCTATCCATTTCCATGCTGCTCAGCTTGACCTTTTCCCCACTGAACACAAAAAGACACTGGTTTGTCTAATATACTGTAAAGAGATATCAGCATAGTGCATGGTTTCTCAACTCTGGCCCTCAAGGTCCATTTTCCTAGAGGGTTCTACCTAATCAAACACATCTGAACAAGCTAATCAAGGCCTCCAGGATTATTAGAAAGTCACAGACAGGACAGTCTGCAGGACAGGGGATTTCAAGGGACGTGTGTGTCAGTGTTTGTGTATATAAGCTAATGCATTTTTGTTCACCATAAAAATATTTGTTTTGAATTTGTTTATTCTTCTCTGTTAACACATTATCTGCCAGAGGAAACCAATTGAGCAAGTAATCAAAATTAATGAAATTCATCAAGAAAACTAGCTTTAAAATCTCAAATTTTTGGGAAATCGATCATTAATGAGCTCATGTTCTTGTGCCAAATGTCTTCCTCCTTCAGGCCAGAGAACTAGAAGAGAGGATCTCTTAAAAATCATTTTTTACTCTGTTAACCTGGCATCAAGGCTGAAGTGTATTAACAAGAAAGTTATTTATTTTTCGGTCCCACTTTATATTAAGTGGCCTTAACTACTATGTACTTACATTTAAATTAATAATTTAGTACAATGCACTTATTGTGTACATACATGTTTTTACATTGTACTTATAGTTGAAAAATATCTGCATGTAATTACATCTGTAATTAATCTCTGTAATTACATTTATAATTACACTGTTGACCCATACCTTGCACTTTAACCCACCCTTAAACCTACCCTTACCACCAAACCTGTCCCTAACCTTACCCACATCTCACCTCAATAGCAGCAAAAGTGTTTTGCAATACAATATGAAGACAATAAGTACATTGTACTTATTTTTGATGTAAGTACATAGTAGTTCAGGCCACTTAATATAAAGTGGGACCTATTTTTCTTTCAAGAATGTGTGAGTGGTGGTTGCCAGGGCATTGATAGATGGTAACTATTCATGGATATGTCAGGAGCCCATATAGTTCATTCAAACTTGTAACCCCAAGTATGAGTCATAGTAATTGTTAAGGTTGCCTTAGCAAACATGACTTAATATTTATGAGAAGTAGGGGACATGTTTGCAAAGTTTTGATTCAAAGCTCTTTGCTTCCTCCTTGTGGTGTAAAGTAAAAAAAAGTTTTTTTTAAAAAGCCCATTGTTCATAATAAAAATCCTTTGCCAATGTTTGACATTTTAAGCCATAGTTTGTTTATTTTATATTATTTTCTTTTGTAATGCAAGGATGATTTTAGATTAATGTGGTACATGGTCATAATTCTGATGTACTGGTCCTGTTTCTGTCACTTATCCTCAAGGGGGCAGAATGTGAATGGGGATGTGGAGTGTGTGTGTGTCTAGTTGTGTTTTACCCTGTATATACAGTGACACCTCGTGGAGGCCTGCTTAAATCTGATGGATTAAGGCAGGGTGGTTCATCGTTTTATTGCAGCCTATCCAAATGTATTTGTGCATTGCCCTATGTGGACAACTTCTCCTCAGCTTTTAACCATGCTGATTTGTTGGTCAGGCGGGTCTGCTGGTTTTAGAGCAGGTTTGTGTGCTTGTCAGCTGGTCAGGCTGGGAGACCAGCTTAAACCAACTAAAAACCACCAGCATTTTTTTTTTCTTCTTTCTTTTTTTTTCCCTTTCTCATCTCACTGTCTGAAACGTCTGTCATAGCAAATCAACACATGCTGTTGTGAATAATTAAGCAAAGCCTTTTCTCATAGGATAAGAACATGCAGTCTCATGAATAATTTAATAGACACCGACGCGTCATCGATGTACTATAGTCCTTCACCTCTGCTAAAATCTCAAAAAAAGTAGTCTGGGGTTTCATGACCCTTTAAATGAGCAGTTGAGAACTGATCTTATCAAATGCTCTCATTGGAGTGAGTCAGTAATTTTTCCTTAAAGGGGTGATATGATGCTGCTAAAAAGAACATTATTTTGTGTATTTGGTGTGAAGATTTCACCTGTCTCAGTCATCTCTAGTCCTGGCAACATGTATTTTATTTATTTTTTGCTTGAATTATGTCCAGTCAAGACAATGCACAGACTTTCACGAGCCTTGACCTGGACTTCCTAATGTGTATCTCCATATCACAAACTCCAGAACACAAATCTAAATGTAAATGTTGAGAATTACTGTGATGTGAAGAACATTGTTGAAACTCCTCTTCAGAAAATGCTAAAATACCTTGTCATTTAGTGTAATCATTTAAGACAGGAGTGCTATTTTTAGGGTTAAATTTAACATCATACTGCACACCATGCTGTAGCTTGAACAAACTCAAATCAGTTGTTGTAAAACTGCCCTATAAAGAGACATAACTAAATCATCAGCACCATACTCCCACCATACAGCCGGTCTTACATTATTTGAACTTTTTTGACAGATCTTCCATTAAACAGAAAAGCTGACAATATTCTACCTTGCTGAACCCCATTTGATCATATGGAACGGTACAGATATGTATACTAGGGAGCTAAAATGTAAAAATTCAACTGAATATGTCACATGAGGTAAAGAAGAACATCAAGCATAACATCTAAACATCCACAATATCAGACAAGTTATTATAACCTCAAGTTATGCTGTGTATGTTAAACTATTTTTGCACATGTTAACAGTGTGTCTGGAGATATTGTTAGAGGGAGCTAACAAGATCTTTTAATGACATACTAATACAAGGATAGAAAATGGGAAGAAACTTGATATTGTACTATTAAAATGATTTTGTTGCTAATACATAATGGCCAAAGCTCCTATTGCACCAAGACTTTTCAACTAATGTGCTCAAAATTAGTTGAAAAGTCTTGTTCAGCAATGTCAAAATTTTTTTACACTCGGTCTAAGATTGGAGCTATGATGTAAGCTCATTCATTCTAATGGGTTTCGCAGCCGTTCCTTCTTTACATTTCCAGAATCCGTCGTGTGAAACTGAACACTAGTCATAAAATACATTACTCACATAATCTCTCGGCTTTCATTCAGTCTTTCAGAATAGCCCACAGTTCACTGTTCTCAAAGCAGACATACTGGACTCCCACAGGCTGGCAGTGGGTGGATTCAGGCCTGCTGGCTGACTGGAGGGGTAATAGGTTGTCTCTTTCTCACACAGCAGTGTGGTTTTGGATAGAGAAAAATGTGTAAACTCTACTTGCTCGTTCACAGTTTACCCTGAGAAAACCAAAGCTCTTATTACAGTTGTAATAAGCAACGCCTTCTTACTTTTCACCATCCAATGTGGTTTTACAATATGCAGTGTTGTGCAGTTCAGACGCATGAAAAGCTTCAGAAAAGAAAATGAAAACTTCTGCAAACCAGCTCCTCAACAAAGGGTTCATAATCATTAGCGGTGCTAAGGCAAACATCATTATTACTATTGCTTGTATTTAGTGTACTTGTAAAGGGCTTGTTGCTAATTCTAAGCATTCAACTTTGACTGCACAATTTGTGCTGTGGACATTGATGATGCATGAAATTGTGTGGATTATTGAGGTGAGTTGTTATATTAATTGTTTAAGAATTGTGATAAATGGATGATAGGAAAATGAATAAATCCAACTGACAGAGCAGCTATATTAGACCAGAACATCATAGACTTTACATTGACTTGAGGCAGTAAGCAATTACCTACTGTAGCAATGCATTTGCAGTCTCTTATCAACCACCCATAACTCCTTAAAGCAATGACCTAGAAACCAGACTGAGCACCTTTGCAAATGCTGGGAAGCTTAATTCCTCATTATGGTTAAAATTGTCTCAGTTATGCCAAAATAAACCTTGTATCTTCATTCAGCTCTATGACTGTGTTCTTCTCCTACTGATATTAACTCATTTGTAAAGCTAAATTTAATTGTGCCCTAGAACTTTATCAATGGGAATTATATGAAATTAATATTCTCAAATAATTATATTCCTCTGAATATTTGATGAGGTATATGGAATTGGATTCATATCATAACATTCATATCTAGGAAATTAGTGTTTAAGTTAGATTGATTTAATCATCTCTGCATCCTTGGTCGATGCATTTAGTGGCTTTTCTGCTCAGTTACCTGATAACAGAGAACATTTTGGCCTGATCTGGTCAAGACCTCTTTGGCTAATTTAAAACACTTGTATAAATTGAAAATATGTGCTTCTTCAACATCAACCTGTACCTGTACTGAATGCTACCTGTCAGCCATTTGGAAGGTATGCTTCATTACCCTGCAGTAATGACACTAATTTTTCATAAAACATCCAGCAATTTCCAGGAACCTACCATCCAACTCGATGCGGTAAATATAGAAAGAAATGCTTTTAAGTAATAATTCCAGAGAACAGCTTGATCCATTAAACATCACTTAGTGTGGTTAGTGCTGAGTTTGGTGGAGGAAATTCCACTTGCAGAAGGTAATGACATCATGGAATGTGAGCAGGGCTGGTCTGATAGAGTAGAAGAAATCAGAGAGCTGCCAAGAATTTGCACCGGAAGAGTCAGAGTCCGCTGCTTACATGTTCACTAGGAACAACAGCCCACCATCAGAAGCAGTCATTAGTCCCAATAGCACAGTGTTTGGCAGGAGCAATACAACTCGGAAAATAATAAATGAAGGAGAGCGAGCTGTTTAAAGAAACAGCAAATCTTGTGGTTAAGAATATCTAAGTGAAGTTTGAAGTTATTGGTTTTTTTATTGGTTTTCAGGGAAAAGGAGGATTTAAAAAGCTACTTCAGAAAGAGATGGTACTTCAGAACAGCCAAACGGATTCAGCTGCTTCATCTCCATTTTCTTTGTTCTGAAGTGGCAACCTATTGTTTTTTAGTCTGACTGCTTTCTCCAGCTCATTTTCCTCCCCAAGTGGCTGCTTTACTGGAAGACCTTGCCGGTTGCCATTAGCTATTGTGCTCTTCAAAATCCCAAAAGAGCAAAGGACCAGCCCAGTGCATCTGTTCTTACTGTAATGATGGGGCTAAAATAAGATGCTTCCAACTAGACTGACAGAGAGTTGGAGGGGACAAAGAGTAGGAATACAGGATGGCATGGTTATTGTGGTAAAAGCCTTTGTTGTTAAATCGGGCATAACGCATTACGGTTCACGCTATGCATTCATCACCAAGATTGTAAATTTATACAAAGAGAGAGAGAGAGTGGAAAGGGAAAGGCACAGAGCCCAAAAGTAAATTAGACTTGCCACAAGACAGAACCTCGGTCTTCTATTCAGGGTCCACAGTTGCAACGGTTTCTGGAGGCATGCAAGCAAGTCTTGAAAGAGACATGGGGAGGGGGTGTTCAAGTAGACAGCCCCAAATGTACTCTTCGTTCCTAATCTCTGCTTCCACATGCAGCTGATATCTTGAAGAAGTGCTAAGAGCAAATGAAATAAGCATTGGTCCAAAAGCATGCAGTTACCATATACAACCAGAGATGCACAGCATTCGCCGAACTGGGCTAAGTCTGGAGTATTGGCGAATGGTTGGCTCTAATTGAATGGGTTATTCGCTGTCATGGACAGTCAGCTTTGATTTAAACCACAGCAGCAAAAAAAAAAAAAAAAACTCAGTCTGCCTGTGTGGGATATTCTCTCTCTCTCTCTACCATAGTGAGACAATTTGTCTTCCTTTCTAATCATGGAGACCCATGATTAGCATCTCAAATTTAGGGTTGACTCAATGTTAGGTTTGTACAAAATCTGATATGCCTGGAGGTTGTAATGTAATTGCGCTTCCATGAGGTTTTCTTGGCTAGATCTTACCATTTGATGATATACTCTATAAATTGAGTCCGTATGTTGCTTTTTAATTACTGATGCTGAATGTTTGATTAATTCCAACAATTATTCCAACAGTTCCTTAACTTTCCGTTTGAAGTATTTTCTATTTCTTCTTGCCAGAGAATTCAACAGCCATCTCATTTACTAAATTTGGAGGGAGCTGATTCATGTAAGACATTTATCTTAAGCCAAGCAAACATTACAAGACTGAAGCTTGTCGCCCATTCATGTTTTTAGTCTGCAACAAAAAGCCCCGGGTTGTACACAACTCTCAGCATGTGCCCATTCCAGACGGTCTTCTAGTCTAGTATAAGCACTTGTGAGACGTGCTGTGACTAGTCACAGATGCTAGTACAGATTTCAGACTGTTTTGAAATTTGGCCGACTAGTCAGGCATGAGCACTGTCCCAAATACAGAGGACCAGCAATGAGCAACAACCAGTGAAACTGCAAGACAAATGTGAGAGGAAGGTGAGGCAGGAGCAGGAGCAAAAAATTAAATAAAAAATACCTCATCATACAGTTGTCCACATATCCTTATTAATTTCCCCCTTTTTATTCTCTTCAAATAAGTCCAAACACAATCACAAGTCCTTTCGTATTTTTGTGAGAACAAATGTCCAAATAATATCTACAGTTAAGGAGAACAGTGGTCCCAAAAAAGGCCCTTTTCACATGACGTCAAGTGACTTCTGTTTTGACTCGAGCGGAGTATGTTTATTTTCACCAGCATAGTGGAATGTTAGCACCACTTGCATGGAGTTCATCCAGTTTCTTGGGCATCTGCCACAAATTCGGCAAGAGAATGACTGCAGCCCCCTACTCGGATACATTCAAGGCAAAGCGTTTGCAGATGAAATAGATTAGATGAGTTTGTCAGAAAAATAGACATTTACATGTAGCAACAGAAAGACTTATTCAGTACTTTAGTACAGTATAATACAGCACCTGTATGTATAAAGTTCAATGTAAGTTCAAGCAAGATGAAGTTCAACATACGCCTACTATTCAAATACTAAATACAGTAGGTCTATATTTGTAACAGTTTCATTTTAATAAACATTACATCACGTCATCATTATTTCACAACTCTGACAGCAATTGCTAAACTTGCTGCTAGCTGTATTTTCCCAATAAGGCAGTTACAGAATTTTAAACTTTCATATATCAAGTTGTTGTTGAGCATTACTTTATTCCTTTATACACTGCTTTGCGGAAAGCCTGAAGTTAACTAAAATGATTGTGAAAATTCAGGGCCTATTCATTGTTCACAACCCTGCTCCTGGAGGTACACCAATGATACATATTTTGGACACCTTCCTTATCTAAACCAACTATTTGAAGTCTTGGCATCTCTACTAACAAGCTAGTGAATTTAAGCACATGTGTTTTGACTAGGAAGATGGTTGTACTTGATGCCCTTAATTGATAATTATTTGTGTGAAGTGCACATCAACACAACACTAAACAAGAAACTGTCTTTAAATGTGCACAGGACAACGTCTTTCAGTCTTATATGGTGTGCCTTGGCCAGTGATGGGCAAGTTACTCTGAAAATGTAATCAAATTACTGATTATTGATTACTCCTTTTAAAAGTAATCACGTTACTGTTCTGATTACTTTATTTCAAAAGTAATTAGTAATTAGTTACATTACTAGTTACGTTACTATTTTCTCCATGAAATTTATGAAATCCCAGCATACACGCTCCCGATAAATATTTGTTATTAAAACATCAACATTGTCGCCGATAGCCTCGTGGGCAGCGCGTTGACATGTAGCGCCATTGCGCTTCGGGCGTCCCGTGTTCGAGTCCCAGCTCGTGGACCTTTCCCGATCCCATTCCCCCTCTCTCCCACTTCGCTTCCTGTCTCACTACTATCCTATCAATAAAAGGCAAAAACGCCAAAAAATAAATCTTAAAAAAAAACATCAACATTCACAGAACACTGTTCTTTTTAACTAAAGCAAGTGGCTGCTGCGTGCATGGTTTAGCATGGCAGAATGCCAGCAAAGAGCGCTGCATTTATAATCTCTAAAATACATCTCAGTTCATCGCAATCTCACAAATCTCTGTTATAACACAATAAATATATGCATAATGAATATTTCATAATGTCTACAATTCGTGTGTTATAATGAGAGGATTCGTGAGCACGTAAATTTCAGCACTGCATTGCTCAACGCTGCAAACACGTGTTATAGCCTAAATAGAAACTCGCTTGCACCTGTTAATCGTTTATACTTTATATTAGTTCGTGTTGATTTTGTGCAATAGACGAATAACAATTTATTTGTTTTAGATATTTTATGTTTAGATATTTCTATTTTGCAGGAGTCCCGTGAATCATTTCCCGCACACACACGAGTGTCTACCCGCCGGCACCAGCGCTCGCCCATCTTGTCCCGCGCCGCACTCTGTTGCGTCGGGTCTCGCGGGTCCAGGTCTCTAATCCCCTGGCA
>NW_015629521.1:859945-868128 GCF_001515625.1 Sinocyclocheilus rhinocerous
GACGACAACCGCGAGCGTTGCGCGTGCTTAAATAGCAAACTAGCAAACGAAACGCGTGTCTGCGCCGTTCATTCCGTCACATTCTGCGTTACACAGTAAATTCCAACTCTGTTGCGTCGGGGCTCGCGGGAGTGTCTCTAATGCACTTGACTCGACAGTGCGTGTGCTACATCCTTTTTACAATCTCTAGATTATAAAACACTGCATTCTGTCAGCAATGTAACGCGGCAGTAACATATAGAGACCTCGGCTTGTAACTATACTCTGATTACTATTTTGAAAATTATAACGCGTTAAATTACTCCGTTACTAAAAAAATAATCAAATTACAGTAACACGTTACTAAGTAATGCATTACTGCCCAACACTGGCCTTGGCTTTATATCACAAAAGAGGGTCAATTTATGCAAGGTTTTGAGAAGATAAGGGTTTTGAGAAGATAAAGGAACAATAATTGTAATTGTATGGGATGTATAGTTTGTGAGTATGTGTGTCGTATGTTTGATGTGTATGTGTGTAAAGTGCTCATTTTGGATGTCTCGAGAGAGACAGCTCCCGGGTGGGCAGCAATAATCAGTAATAAACACTGAGCAGACAGCCGTGACGCAAGACATATCAACACAAACACAAGATGACAGCACTGCAAACAAACATGACAGGGATGCGCCTCACACATGCAGATTTTTCCCACTGTTATGCACAATCTATAATGATTTATCAGAGACAGGTGAACAGACTTACAGCCTTTGATTATATCCTTCGGTCTCACATCTTTGACATACCTCAAAGAACCTTCATACACTTGTTTGAACTCAGCTGCCTTGATTGAAAATTCTGTTTCGCTTCTCATAAAGGTTTTCCCACAGGCCGTTTGTTGAATTACAGAAGACTAGACTTTTGTTTTATCTGGTCATTTGCAGTTGCTTGCACACATGTGGTCCGGTTGATAGACAAAGGCCACATCGGGCAGAAAGGAGCGCCGAGGTTCACTTTGTGGAGTTACGGCCCTATTGACTCAGACCGTCAGATTTGATGGAGGAGTGTTTCGGTTCGCTGCTCAAGCTTGAAAAACACATTAAATCCACCCCAAAGTCTTCCTCTTTCTCGTTGTCTGGCAGCGCAGAAAGAGAAACACTATTGTGAAAAACAGACTTCATTGGGTCCATTCATCCTGTAAAACCACATGAAGTATGTGTCTATGTCAGAACAGACTGTTTGACACACAAACTTGACTGATTTTCTATGTACTCAGTGTCAGGCCACGGTTGGCACAGCATGCTGACAGATTGGACCTGTACGCATTGTACTTTTATGATTGCACACACAAACACGCATGTGATCTCTTCCAATTTCCAGAAACACCTCAGTGTCAACATCATAAACCCTTAGCTCTCAAACAGGAACTCTTGCCAACGACCCTTTTACCCTAAACTAGACTCATAAATCCACTCGAGAGAGAGGGTAGGTATTAAAAAAAAAGACAGCCTTGGAGACAGTGCCACGCACCCTTGCTCATGAAACTGTTTGTGGGTAAAGATCTCCTTTTGTGTCTTTCCATAAGTTGAAGGATAAACGTCTGGGAGTGTTCTAGTTTTTAGATTGTTTTTCCAGAGTGTTGCTGTGTAATTTGGCTAAATGGGCTTTGCCCTTCATTTAAAACAATCCGGTAGAGGATCTCATGGCTGGAAAGTAAATAAGCTGATGCACTCACAAGCATACAATCAACCCTAATGACTGTTTAGGAGAAAGGATATACCACTCACCTGAAAAAGTAGTAATGGTTCTGGGCGTTAGCACCAAATGACTGGTCTTAACTATGAGGGCAGTAGGCATTTTTAACACATATTTTGCACACTGTGGTGTCTGTGTTTAGCTCTACGGCCCGTGAGAGGTTTGAAATGGACCTACAGGGCCCCAGTGGCAGCTGCCTACATTCACTGCCCACTAAATAAAAATAATGAGCTGACTTTTATGGGGTGTTGGCCGTGTTGCCCAGAGACTGAATGTCCTTTAAACCATCTGGAAGTCAGTGTGATGTCACACCCTGGGTCTCAGAGAAATATGATAATGCCACATAAGCAAAATAGCACAACAAAAGGAAAAAAACAGGCATTTTTTTTTTTACAAAGGAGCATACAAGACACAATACAGAAAACATTCAAAAAGACTATTAACTTTAGATATCGTCCACATAGACAAAATGTCAAGTTTAGCTTAATTAGTTTGAGCAGATGATGATCTGTTCAAATACAGAATCTCAAGTAGAAAATGTAGCCAATGTTTGGTAAAGAGGTCATGAGGACGACAGCACATTCATGTTAAGACTGCGCAGTTCGCAAAATGCCTTTAGCTGTGAAATTAGTTATGTTTCAAAAATGAGCAGCCTACCTACATGGTTTGTTTTAGCAGTTTGTTTTGATGGAGCACACCTGAACCGAATGAAGCCTCATCACCGCCGCTGTTTAAATGCCGAGCGCGCCTCTCCTCGGGAGACCGTTCTCTTCCCCGTGCATGCACGCTGGTGTCCTCGTGGGTCCAGGAAGGGTGCGTAGAGGGACTCCTGTGCCGCCAGAGTCGTGAGCTGCCGGACCCGCGGTCCGGCCGAGAACCGCACCCGTTACACGGCCGTCGGGCTAGGATGCCGGGCCGTCTAGTCCCTTCAAGCGCCGTGGGCAGAGAGAAGGACGAAGCCGCTGATAGAAGCCGCCGCCCCTCGGCCGCCCTTCGCCAGGCTCCCGACAGGAGTGTGTGCGTGAGAGAGGAGGGGCGCTGAAATAGCCAGGGCTGGCGGCGTGTGATGGGGCACACCTGAACCGAATGGAGCCTCATCGCCGCCGCTGTTTAAATGCCGAGCGCGCCTCTCCTCGGGAGACCGGTCTCTTCCCCGTGCATGCACGCTGGTGTCCTCGTGGGTCCAGGAAGGGTGCGTAGAGGGACTCCTGTGCCGCCAGAGTCGTGAGCTGCCGGACCCGTGGTCCGGACGAGAACCGCACCCGTTACACGGCTGTCGGACCAGGATGCCGGGCTGTCTAGTCCCTTCGCGCGCCATGGGCAACGAGAAGGATGCAGCCGCTGGAAGAAGCCGCCGCCCCTTACCTGGACCCTTCCTTCCTGACCACTGCCCTTCCCTTCACCAACCCCACAGCACGACGAGGACACCAGATCCCCTGTTTATTTTGGACACTTGATTCCCTTTTTTCTGGACACTTTGTTTATTTTCTGTTAATAAAAGCCTCTCCGAGGCCTGACGCCACACTCACTGTGTCTGTCGTTTGGTCCTCCCGCGACTATATATATATATGTGTGTGTGTGTGTACAGGAAGCCTCGCACATTCAATTTATAAATGACCAAATGACCATGGCAACTCGTTTTTATTAGGATGCTGTTTTTGTAGTCTTCTGTCCATGTAGGCAATAGACAGTGAGTCAGTTCTTTAAGTGACAAGCCTAGTATTCGAGTTTCTCTTTAAAAACATGTGTCTCTGAAGAGAAAGTTTTATTTACCAGTGGGGAATCTCATGATTTTCTCTGAGCCCAGATATTTTAATTAGGATCGTATGAAGTTAAGAATAATAGCAGAAGCAAACTGCATTTTTTATTTTTAATTAACTGGTAAGTTTTAATTGTGAAAGTTGACAATGAAATTCGTTTGTACACATTCTGTGTACTGTTGAAGAATAGTGGTAACCCTTGCCAGCTAATGCTGCTCATTATACAGTGACCCAACTAATTTTCCCATCCAGCTCTGAGGTAGCATGAGAAAGCTAAAATACTTATATAACGCCTCAATTATTCACCTAAAATGCTATTTTTCCTCAAATTACTGTTTTATTTCAAATAAAATCACTTGAGCCCACATCACATGGTAACTACTACTTACAAACTCGTAAGACTTAAGACCGCATAAAACCAATTGCTCACCCACCATGGCTAGAGAGTCTGTTTTTGTCTTGAAGCTTACAGTACCTTACACAAAATACTTACTGAATACCCAAAAGCACCATCCATACCACATTCACAACTGCACACAAACAATCACGTATACAGGCACATTAACACTCACTGTTATTTTAATAGGACGGCACCTCCTCAAGCTGACTTTGTTACTCATCATCATTTTCTCCATTAGTACTTTTCCATGTGTCAAAATAAGGACTGACACACCGATTCATCTTTTCCCCCTGAGCTTTCCGTGCCGGTCCAGCTGTGGTGAAACGTCTGTCTCACTGAAGATACACCAAAGGCCTTCCAATCACACTTACCATCCCAAATTACATTATAAAGGGAGTTGAGTGAATTCAGGTCTCATTTAGATGGTGAGCTGTTCTTCAAACGTCTGAAATGTCTACATTGCTCCTCTCGCCTGATGTCATGTCTGAGTTTCAGACCTCTGATCATTCTCTCCAAACCAGGAAGATCTGAATGTTCTCATCCACATTTACCAAATGAACTAAGACCAGACCCAATCATGGTGACAGAATTAATTTGATTTCTGAACATAGAACTTGAAAAATAAGGGGTTTTATTTTGTTTCTGTATTGGATATTGTTTTGAAGGACAACTCTTAACAAGACCAGTCAGTTTAGACCAGTACAAATTCCCATGGCAGTCCAGGCTGGAGTGGAGATGGTCAAGCAGGTGTGTGTGTGTATATATATACAGTATGTGTGTATGTATAAAATATAACATATATATATATATATGAGAGAGAGAGAGAGAGAATAGGAACACCGGAACATAGTAGACCTGTATCCAAAACATGCTACCATTTTTAGTAGAGAATATAGTTTTAGTTTTTTTCCTCTAGTGGTATTAATAGCTGTGTCGTCAATTGCAGAATATTTTCAATACCTAAACTCCAGCCTGTAAGCAAACACTGTTTGGTTAGTCTGGTGTGTTGGATGGTTGGCACTGGTTTGTGGGCAGCAGCCTTCATTCTGCCAACTGCTAAACAAAAGACTCCATCCTGATGCCTCAGAAAACAGGGTGGTTCCACCCTGTGATAACTCTGAAGAGTCAGATTTACTTCTGCTCCGCCCCGTAATAAATGTGTGAGAGTGTAATTAGAGAAATGGAAAGGGTATTTGTGTGTCTGGATTTCTTCTTAGACATAAACAGATGCGTGGCCAAGTTCCTTATGTGGTCAGGCCTGCGCTGAGTAATCATTACCTGTCAGTGGCCAGTGCAGTTAGAGGGATTTTTAGGAAACGGTGACTTTTTTTTGCAGGCATGCTATCTAATTTATCAGAGATGACCCTAGGGTGACCATACATCCTCTTTTTCTCGGAAATGTCCTGGCCGGGATTTCTAAATTACCTAAATTGTCCAGGTTATAGGTGTGTTCGGCTTGAAGCGGCACTGCGCAGATCAATCGGTGTGTGACAACAAAGTACCGCGAGAGCGTTTCGACAGCATGCAGAGTATCTGCTCTCTATAGCTTTCGTAGTACTTTGATGTCAACATTGTCAAAACAATCCCTTTTCACATGACATGTGACTAAATGACTAAAATTGCTGTATTATGCATGCCAGGCCAGTAGATGGCGATGTCAATTTATAAAGAAACACTACATGCCTGCGCACATGTATTCCTATAGACTGAACATGTAATACGCATGCGCATGATGTATACGCATGTACATTTTCATAATTCACACAGAGACACTAACAGTATAGTTTTCAAAAACTTGCACTTTGAAACCAATTTTCAAAAGCTTAACATGCTACCATTTTTAGTAGAGAATATAGTTTTAGTTTTTTTCCTCTAGTGGTATTAATAGCTGTGTCGTCAATTGCAGAATATTTTCAATACCTAAACTCCAGCCTGTAAGCAAACACTGTTTGGTTAGTCTGGTGTGTTGGATGGTTGGCACTGGTTTGTGGGCAGCAGCCTTCATTCTGCCAACTGCTAAACAAAAGACTCCATCCTGATGCCTCAGAAAACAGGGTGGTTCCACCCTGTGATAACTCTGAAGAGTCAGATTTACTTCTGCTCCGCCCCGTAATAAATGTGTGAGAGTGTAATTAGAGAAATGGAAAGGGTATTTGTGTGTCTGGATTTCTTCTTAGACATAAACAGATGGGTGGCCAAGTTCCTTATGTGGTTAGGCCTGCGCTGTGCAATCATTACCTGTCAGTGGCCACTGCAGTTTGAGGGGCACGTCAATTGACGTTCAACAACGACTCTGGTATTTCCTTCACCAAACAATGATTTCCTAGTTTTTACCTTAAATGGACACCATGAATGTAAAAAATTTGATAGCTGTTTTAGGAATTAAACATCTTTAGGTAAACCCTTCTTAGACTGATTTCCTGAAAAGTGAAACTACCTGTTTGTCAGAACAACTGACGATTTGGTAAGTGTTACACTTTTTTCGAAGCTTTAAGTATTTTTGGAATTTCATTTGGTCACAAAAAATTACACACAGTGATTTTAAAGGGGGTCATACGGGGTCATATGTGACGTCACACAGACAGGCATCTGAGATCGGCTTGATTTGAGAAAGGGGTAAATATTTGAGCAGATTAAAAAAAAAAAAACACTGGGTGTATTTTTATCATTTTAGGGTGATTGTGTACACAAACTGCCAACACACATTTCAGTTCAAACAACTTGTAAAAGTGCATGTAGCATCATATGACCCCTTTAAAGCTTTACTAACATAACATGACATGTTAAACCCATCGGTAAACTGTGACTGTCACAGTCTTCAGCTGGTGTGCCCAGAGTTACTCCACCTGTGTCCCCCTCGTTACCCTCCTAGTTTGTTTCCCTATTTATTCTCCTGGTTTCTGCAGTCCTGTGCTGATCGGTTGTTTTTCGTCAGTTGTGCTCGTGGTGTGTATTATGCCTATCCGTATTGTTGTTCCTAAATGTATGTTCCAAAAATGTAAGATACGTTTTCAGTGAACTTTTTAAATTTGCTTAAGAATGCGTGAAAATATACGGTTAGGATGGCAGTTATGCAACAATTGTACTAAAAACAAAATGGTTTTTCCTTTGGGTTTTTGAAAAGTTTGGCATTCAGATGAAAAACAATCCCCGTTCACATGAAATGTGACTAAATGACTAAACCACTGCATTATGCATGCCAGGGCAGTAGTTGCGATGTCACTTTGTAACCAAGAGACGAAAGATGAAGGAAAGGAAAAAGATCTTACACTTCAGCATCAGAGGGCATATCCGCCACCTTCCTTTGCTATGGCAACTTTCAAACTTTATGTAGTTTGTGTGGTCTACACTGAAGGTGCGTTCACATTGACAATGATTTGCAGTTACAAAGAATCCCAAAGTCATTCATTTTCAGTGACAGTTGGAGCGGATCTGAGATAGAAACTACTGATACAAGTATAACTGTAAGCGTGACTTTTATTTTTTGATTATAAAGAGTTAGTCGCTTTGCTCACTTGTACTGTTACGATTTATTTTAAGGTTAAAACTCATCTCTGATTCCAGTTAAAATGATTCAGCTGCATGGGAGGAACTACAGTATCAGCTCCCCCGTACATTCCTTTAATTGTTACGGTAAAATTCCAACATCTCATCAATCTCACTTAAAGACGGGTTCAAGTATGTGTCACTGACCATGTATCATAGATTGTGTAAATCTGCTTCTTGTTTACATGTTCTCTCTGCCAACACTTTAAATTCTAATCTGTGCTGATTGATTTTAAGGAGACTTGCATGGTTTGACAGAACAAGTGTCATGTGATGGGCATGTTAGTGCTCACACATGTACTATATTACATTAGTATGGCAATCGGAATGTGAATGTTTCAAGGCATGTCATATTTGCTTAAGTGTAAAAAGGAAATGTTGATTTTTCTAAAGCTGCACTGTATTTTTACATGTTTAGCAGTTAACTTATTGGACGGTTCCCAATCTTGACCTGGCTTGATCATATTTTTGTTTTATAAAAAAAAAAAAAAAAAAAAAAAAAAGCAAAATGCATTTGTTAACTGAATATAGACAGCCATTTCTCTTTAAAAACATATTTTATTATTTCAACAATTTCAAAATAAGTTAAGAGACTGACCTGGCTGAAACATTTGTAAGGAACGAGAATGTAAAACATTTTACATCTCCGAGACATTTTCAGTTCAGAAAATAAGGCATTATTACATTGTATTTTACAGTAAAAACACCTTCAGAAAAACTTTGTCCACAAAAAAAAAAAAAAAAAA